>NW_026732993.1:0-167500 GCF_028476545.2 Physella acuta | reverse complement strand
CTTTGCAACTGTGATCCAGTATTTGAAGTGGGTGTATTAAATGGCAAAAATCTTTTTTCTTTTCTTTTGATGTTACCCTTTTAGTTTCTGTAAGTGCTAATGATGTTAGCAAAGTTGTTTGATGATCACATTCCTTCTTACTAATGTATTCTCTTTAAAAGATTTGAAATTGCCATATCACCATAATCATTTATTAAGTTACAAATACTTTGTTTAGGCAACTCTGACTGATAATGGACTGCATCTTCTCCATCTTTTATATTATCTTCACAAAGGGTTTTAATTTCTTATTTTATATGGCTTTAAGTCCTCATTCACTGACTCTTCAGGCCAACCATTTTTACAGTACTCATATACTTTTATTAAGCACTCATCTTTTTGTGTTTCTCTTTTAATATCATTCACATTTATATTGGAGTTATCCATGATAGTGAAGAGAACAAATACATCTTCTGGTACATAGCTCAGGCTTTGGTTTTTTAAAGGTAATCTACTAAGACTATCTGCACTATTCTCAGATCCAGGTTTGTATTTCAATTCATAATTGTATGCAGTTAGTCTGATAGCCCATCTTTGAATCCTTGGTGAGGCATGCTCAGGTAGGGTTTTGTTTTCTCCAAATAAACCTAGCAATGGTTTATGATCTGTAAAGATGGTGAACTTCCTACCAAACAGAAACTTATGAAATTTCTTAACACCAAAAATGATGCCTAAGCCTTCCCTATCTAACTGAGAATAATTTTTCTCAGCCTGGTTCAAAGATCTACTGGCAAAAGCAATGGGTCTGTCACCCTTCTCATCCATGTGGGACAAGACTGCTCCTACACCATCTGGTGAAGCATCACATGTTAATATAAGTCTTTTCCCTGGGTCATAGTGAGTTAGTAAGGTGTCAGAAGACAAAGCCTCTTTTGCTGTATTAAAAGCAGCTTCTTGTTGTTTACCCCAGTGCCAAGTTGCATTTTTCTGTAGCAGCTTGTACAGTGGTGATAGTTTACCAGACAGATTCCCTATGAACTTTGCATAGTAATTTATCAAGCCCAAAAAAGCTCTTAGTTGTTGGGTATTTTCAGGTTTGGGTGCTTCTTTAATGGCTTTTGTTTTCTCAGGTTGAGGTCTGATACCTTGCTTGCTTAATATATAACCAAGAAAACTAATTTCTGTCAACATGAATTGACATTTATCTTTGTTTATCTTTAAACCTTTTTCACCAACAATTTTTAATACTTTATCAAGTGTTTTAAGATGTTCAGTGTCATTCTTACCAGTTATGTACACATTGTCAAAGTACACACAAACATTTGGAATATCCTTAAAAATACTGTCCATGACAGCTTGGAAAATTCCAGGGCTAGATGATATGCCAAAACATAGTCTTTCATATTGGTAGAGTCCTTTATGTGTGTTTATTGTCGTATAGACTTTTGAATCTGGATGCAGTTCTAGTTGAGTGTAAGCATGACTAAAGTCTAATTCAGTGAATTTGTCTCCTCCTGCCAAATTCAAAGAAATTTCCTCAATGTTAGGAATAGGGGTACCTATTTAGCTCTATTTGCTTATTCAGTGTAGTTTTATAATCTCCACAAATTCTTATAGAACCATCCTTCTTTAACACTGGCACAATGGGTGTCGCCCAATCGGAATAGTCTACCTTCTTTATAATGCCATTAGATTCCAATCTACTTAGCTCATTTTCAATTTTATTCCTCATTGCATAAGGTGGAACTCTAGCTTTGCAGTATCTTGGATTTGTATCTTTAATGCTTAACTTCACTGTTCTATCATTTAGTAAACCTGAATTACCAAAAACACATTTATTTTCAGATATAACTTTATCTAGTGAAGTAAGACTAGATTCTTTTACATTCTTCAATGAACAAATACTCTCCCAATTTAACTTAAGATTACTTAACCAGTTCCTACCTAGTAATGGCGGTCCATTTCCTTCAACCACAAGAAGAGGAAGTTTAACACTTTGACCATTATAACTTACATGAACCATACACTCTCCTATTACCGGAACATTGTCACCAGTGTATGTTGTTAGACACTTGTGACATGGCTGTAGAGGCACTGATCCTCCTGCGACAGCGTCAAAATCTTTCTTTGTTATGACTGTTAGAGATGCTCCAGTGTCAAGTTGGAAGCTGATGCTCTTACCGTTGATATTAACTTGTACATTGATGGGAGCATGACTTATTGATTTAACAGAGAACAGGTTGAAATCCGGCTGCAAATCAATTTGAGCATTTTCACAGGTAGAGTGGTTCATTGGTTGGGTTAGGTAGTCTTGGTGAGAGTTAACATAGTGCTGCTTTTGGTTGCGGTACTGTCTTGACTGGCTAGATTTAGCAACAGACGAAGACTTTGCGAAGCAGGCCTTGGCAATGTGACCTTGCTTACCGCACTTATAACAAGTTGCTAACTTGAACTTGCACCGATGAGATGCATGGGGACCTTTGCATCGATGACATTTTTGATAATTATTACTAGATTTAGATCTAGGATTTGAACGAGCAGGCTGTTTAGCATAAGTTGGAATGCTCTGATGGGGTTGATGTTTATTGACTAACCTGCTGTTTACTGCATGGATCCCTGAAGGCGTTAGAGATTTCGCCGCATCTGATGACTGCTGGATTGAAGTTGCAAGTTGTATTGCTTTTTCTAATTTTAGATCTGACTCGAGCAGCAACTTTCTTTGAATATCAGGGCTGTTTACACCTGTCACAAACTTTTCACATAGTCTGTCAGACAGCGTATCGCCGAATTCACAAAATCTACTTAAATGACGTAAAGCAGCAACATATTCTGTTATTGACTCGTTTGGTTGACGAGTCCTACTGTCAAATCTAGCTCTACATAAAAACTTTGATGGGGTAGGCGCATGGTGGTCTGTTAGCAATTTGCTCAGCTCGTTAAAGCTCTTGGTAGTTAGACTAGCTGGTGCGCATAAGTCTTTTAGTAGCCTAAATTGTTGAGGCCCTATGACTGTTAACAAAATAGCTCTCTTTTTGGCTTCTATCGTCACGTCGTTAGCTTCTAGGTAAAAGCTTAACCTCTCTAGGTAATCTTGAATGATTTCATCATTCGCATCAAATTCTTTTATTTGGCCATACAGCGCCATTATTCTAGAAATAATTAGCTAATAAGCTCTAGCAAACCTCTTTTTTGCGTAAGTAGGTGCTCTTTTTAGTAGATGTTTATCCTTCGTCGCCAGTTATAATAGATTGACGACAGAAGCCTGTGGTTGTATATAACACATTTATTATGTACAGACGCCATGATGCGAAGAGAGAGGAAGTGAGTGGCCAGAGACCACTATATATAGATAACAACATGTAAGGGACATCACTCAAGATAACAATATAAATGTAATACTAATACAGAGAGTGAGTTCCCTTGACCTCACAATTATTTCAATCTATTACACTAATGACACTTTTAACACTATCCCTAATCCAAACCCTAGGCCCTTTCCTGCCAAAGCCATCCCTAATTTTTTACTATAACACTAAACCTAAAATTACAACTCTACTAACAACTTAAAATGCATATTTTCAAAAGAGTCTATTGTCAGACATGGGTAATATTACATCTATCATCTTATCTGAAATCATATTTGTACTTAAATATTACAAACTCAATTAACAAATTAATATTGATAACTAACAATAGTTAAATAATTTATAAAGATTATGCTATATTCTTGTTTTGTTTGTAGAAATCTCAATGGCTTGTTACTGTGATAATCAATGCTGTCAAGCTAAGGCGTCACAAGTTTGTGGAGTTCTTCATCAGTAATGGCTGTGATTTTAGACAGGTTTTTACATTGCGCACAATGAATGGATTGTATGCTAAATTGGTAGGTAAAGAGTAAGAAGATGGTGTTTTTATGTTTAGCTTGTTTAGAGTATACATCAAGTTAGCGCCAATTGACTTTTTAACTTGAGGACTGCTTATAAAACTCTTTATCATTAACTTCAGTACTCCGAAAAAAAAAAAACATTAACGGAAACTAACGGCATGACTCAACAAGTTCACTAAATTATACTTAAAAAAAGAAAACATAAATGTAGAGGTAAAATTTTTTTTTTAATTTTCATATAATTGTGTGTTATTAATTAGTATTTACGTATTAAAAATAGCAAAATAAAAAATAAAACATTTTTATACAAGGTATAGGGTGTTATCTATAAGAAAAGATAGTTATACTTCTTACAATGGGTAGCATTACAATAAGTAGCCTTGCCCAATTAATTACCTGGAGAAAAAAAATGGATGAAAAAAATTTTAATTTAAGTTTGTATCCTATGGCTGTACTTAGTTATAAAATACACTTGCGTTGAATTGGCCCTGTATAGTTTTTAGCGCAATTTCCATTCGGAGAATTGTGTTTATTAACTCGTCTTTTCTGGGAATGGATGGATGTGTGTTCGCAGCTTTAAGTCGTATCTCCTCCTCAACGAAGCAATATCGAGGACTAGTTCCAAAGCAAATTCGTTAAGCAAGTTCCGAGGATGATAGTGGGCCAAAAAAATTCCCGGAATTCCTTCCTGGATTTCTCAGAAAAGCCAAAAAACCTCAAAAAAAAGCAGTTTTTGGCCCATATCTCGGCAACCAGACCACTTAGCGACTTGAAACATTTACCAATCGATTCCTGCCATAATTTAGAACAATATTGCCGAAGAAAGTTTTCAAAAATATCCTTTCGTTCGGGCACAAATTTTAAAATTACATAAACACCTACAAACCGATCGTTCTCCTAGCTTGAACGCACCCCAGCATTATATGTCAGAGCTATTTTTAGATAACATAAGGAAATAGCGCTTAAATTGTCACTAGACTTTTTGATTAACTTGTTTTTTTTTACTGAATTACTGCTTTTTAAAAAATGTTGGACTTTAAAACTCTTTAACATAAGAAACCTTCATTTTGTTTAAAATTGGCCCACATATTTTGATTAATTTTATGACTCTCTGCTGTTTTACTTAAAAATTGTAATTAATTGTTAATCCAGCCTGGAAAGGTGACTAGTTTGAAAGATGTTTCTACAGAGCTGATCAAAATGCTGGGAGATTTCTATTTGTTTGAACACTACAGAAAAGTCCAACAGATAACCGCATTTAGTCAAGGTAAGTCTGAATGTTTTTTAAAACTATTAGGAGTACTATCAAATTGTGTATAACCTTTTTCAGCTATTAACACTTAATATTTATTTTGGTAATAAAAGCAATATAGAATAGGTACATTACTTTACTATGGACTGACTTTGAAAAGTAAAAAAGTAAAATTCCCTTTCAAACCTGAAGGTCTATGAACAAGTGAAGTAGAGTTCCCTGTTTCTGCATAAGAAGGGATATTGTGGTCAGCATTATGCCCAGCCACCTTTACTTTCACTAACTTGAGTCAGGGACCCATCAGACTCAGGGATGTTCTACTGACTTGAAGGGCTGACATTGAGTGATAGAAAACTAAAAATAAAAAACACCCACACCTCTCATTATAATTTTTATCTCAGTTTTTATTTTCGTGCCCAAACTAATATTCTCTGAAGTTTTACTCCATGAACAATACAAATCATATTATATATATATATATATAACATAATTATGTGTAGCAAAACATTTAATGAGTAAAACTTTTATAGTCTATAGCAATTATCTAAAAAAAAATTATTTTGACTTTTAAAGACCCTTTCAGTTTGTTAGAAATAAAGTAGTGACATTAGTTGTTGATTTTTAAAATGAAACACTTAAATTATTTATTCTCTAATATGTAAACAGATGAATCATACCCATCAGTCAAGAACAAGCTAGCATTCCGTGATTTGTTTGTATGGTCAATTTTGGTGGATGATATGGAACTGTCTCTGGTATTTCTGGAAAATGTTGAAGTAAGTAACATGTCAAAGTTTTGTTGAATTCCACTTATTATATAGCAAACAGTTTTTTATTATAAGTGCATATTGGTAGAAACATTTTAAATGCAAAGTATTTATTGTAAACAAAAATCCAATTATGTTGATATATGTATTTGTTTCTGAAACAAGCAAAATACTTGTGCAAGTTCAATATGTAGAATTTGAATAACAGGTCTAATTATTTTTAAAATATATAAAAAATTTAGTTAAACATCAGTTATGATTCACAAGGTCAATTCAAATTTTTAAAATGTTTTCACATTTGTAAAAAAAAAATGTATCCTTGCATACACAGCATCCAATATATGCTGCACTGCTTGCCTATGGAGTTTTTAGGTGGAAACACAAAAATGATAAAAGTCAAAGAAACGAGTACTATGAAATTAAAAAGTAAGTAGTAAATAATTATTATGGCCAGCTGTAATTGCTGCCATATGTTAGAAAACTTGTAGAAATCAGTAGTGTGACATTAGGTGACATCATTTATGGGGAGTAAAACCTAAAAAAAAATTGCCTATGTTAATAAATAAATCTGCTTTCACCAGTAGAATGAAAGCTAATTGAAACCATACATTACTTATACTTATATTATTATATAAAGCGACAAATAGGAGTAACCTCTTATTGTGTAGAATTTTAGTAAATCAAATACATACTTATATATATATATATATATATATATATATATATATATATATATATATATATATATATATATATATATATATATATATATATATATATATATATTTTTTTTTATTTATTTATTATTTATTTATTTATTTATTTATTTATATATATATATATATATATATATATATATATATATATATATATATATATATATATATATATATATATATATATATATATATATATATATATATATATATTTTTTTTTTTTTTTTATTTATTTATTTATTTATTTATTTATTTATTTATTATTTATATATATATATATATAATATATATTATATATATATATATATATATATATATATATATATATATATATATATATATATATATTTATATATATATATTTATATTTATTTATTTATTTATTTATTTATTTATTTATATATATATATATATATATATATATATATATATATATATATATATATATATATATATATATATATATATATATATATATATATATATATATATATATATATATATATATATATATATATATATATATATATATATATATATATATTATATAGGCCTATATAATGTAAGTAGATTGTTTAGTAAACCTTTTATCATTGTTCTTGATATACCATATATACTTCATTCATTATATATCTGAACAGTTGTTTTTAACTGTTGTTGTTACTAACCATTTCTTTCTTCAGACATTACGAAAACCTGTGCATTGAACTTGTCAAATCTTCCTTTACTAAAGATGAGGAACAGACATACCACCTTTTGTTAAACAAACTCCATGACTGGGGCAATGTAAGTTGTATTGTGATGGCCATAGAGACAAGAAACAAAGGTTTTCTTTCTGAAATAGCCTGCAGCAAACTTAGGGACAGGATATGGTCAAAAGGACAGAAGGCATATCCCAAGGACATGGGGGTAAAAATAAATTTAGTTTTATAAGTTATATTTTCTAATATGTAGCAGGCAATTTTTAACGAAATGTTATAAATCCTGTAAGGTAACTATATTTATATTATTTCAGGATCATTCAGACACTAAAACAGACAGTTCTTCAAGGTATGTGTTTTATCCCATCTTTTCCATAGAGCTTATTGCTGCCTAACCAGCTGTGAGAAACATCTGTTGTAAAGCACCAATAGCCTCTTCACCAGTACCATTAAATTGCTTGGTAGTATCCAAGTTTTTTTTTTGGGGGGGGGGGGGGGCCTTTTTATTTTAAATCAGAACTATGTAGTGTAGAACAGTTTACCATACTTATTAATCAGTTAATTACTACCAAACCAATCTAATCCCTTACAATGTAGATTTTATGACAACATCGTCTTGGATAGAATTTATTTATATTACATTTATTGTGTAGAATCTTACAATATGTCAAAGCAGAAAGCAAGGGTAATATCTATTTAGCTATATTTTAAGTCAGACAAACTTACTGGCCTTACATAATATTGGTTACTATTTTCTAAGGATGGAGTATTAATATTTGGTATATTGTATGTTTTCAGTTCCCAAACTGAAAAAATAATCATAGGACTGCCAGAAATATTTGATATTAGTATATAATTATTATTATTATTATCAGTATATTTTAGCATTATCATATTAAGTTTATTTTCAGCAATAAAAGATGTGAATGTAGCTTCAATTGCTTAAAGTCAACTATACTTTCTCCAAAAGCACTTTTTATTTTTGACTTGGTAAGTTCCTTCAGGGTACATGTACCCTTAAAACAGCTGAAGAAATAAAAATACTCACTTTTGAAATTTGATTTAAAGAGCTTAATGTTTCTGAATTGCATTGTACAGATTGGCTTTGTGGCATTTCTAATATTCTATGCTTACCTGCTTGTGTGTGCGTTGAACCTCAATTCTTTTCACGAGCTGGAGTGGGTTATCTGGGTGTGGATTCTCGTTTTCTTTCTTGAAGGTTTTTACAAGGTATTATTTCCCATCTTTTCTCAGACAATTACAGTCTAACCTTATTATTTTATTGGTAATTGTAGTAAAAATATTGTTACAAATTATTTAACCAAGCTTTTTTATCAATACACTGGGATATCAAGATATTCGTTCAAATATTTGCAAATTTTACTAATGTTTTATCAACCGTTGTTCGTCATTATAAGTTTATAAACCAAAACTTCAAGCTTTGGTGAAGATCCTACCTTTCCAAGTATAAATATGCTAAGGCCTACAACAGTGTTTTGTAATATGAATCCTGGTTATGAATGCCATCAGCTTACAAATTAAGTTGTTACTTATGGTTTCCATTGTAAACTTATACAGTTTTCTTTATATTTTATTGATGATTTTAATGTGAACCACTCTATTTAATTCAGATGAAATACTTGACTGATCGAAAAGTAAAGAATAAAAAAAAGGCAACAGAAGAAAAAGAGTCGACCTGTGAAACTATTATTTTGAATATTCAAGTAAGTAACACTGTTCCCATAATTAGCCAATGCGTATTTGAGTATTTAATATCCCTTTTTATAGTGCTATATACAATAATTAACTTTATGTGTTAGCATGATGCAAAAAACATAAGTTAATTCTATAAAAAGGATATCTTATTTAAAATCATTTTTAATTTTGTTTTAATTATTATTCTTAACTATTTTTAAATTGCAGACATTTTTCTTGATCTACAAGGAAATTCACATGAATGTTTTTCAACTGCTGGATTTTTTTTCATTCACTTTCTTCATTGTGGCCTGGTCACTAAGATGTAGAGCCTACTATGCGACCAATGACAAGGCTATTTACATGGATTTGGCATTGATTTTCTTTAGCATTGATTATGTTTTGTACTGTTTGATTGCTCTAAAGTTCTTCTATGTCAGTGCATTGCTTGGACCAATGATCTTGATGATGTCTAAAATGGTAATTTAATTATTGATAAAAAAAAATGTTTGAGTGATTATTCAGGGCAACAACTATAAAAGAAATAATAATCAAGACAATTATAAAATGAAATATCATAGTTTTTATATTAATGGAATCTATTAGATTTAAATAAAGTACTAGAGCATTTATTATTGTAAACAATTTGTTAGGCCCTATATATAAAATATTAGCGTATATATAATGGAAATGACTATAAACAACTTTAAAGTAGGCTTAACCTACCCCAAGAATAATATTTCCTATCATAGTCACCATTAAAAAAATAAATTAAGTATTTTTCTAATGCTACACATTGTAGACCTATACTTATTTTCATTTGATTTACCTAAAGATGTTTTATTTCTATTTCATTTAATGTTAGCAACATGCTTTTTCAGATGGTGACCCTATCAAAATATTTGATAATTATGTCGGTGTTCTTCATTGCTTTTGCCATCTCAGCAGAGATGGTTCTGAATCCGCATTCCAGTTTCAGTGGCGAACTCATATTCAGTGTTTTACGTAGAGCCTACTGGAGTGCTTTTGGCAACTATTTCCTTGATGAACTGGAAGAGCTGGGTAATAGACTTTAAAATTTTGTAATGATAATCTAGTCCAGTTTGTTGTATTTTGTGCTGATCTTATTCAGTAGCATGTAAAATTGTCTTCCATGGATAGAGTTTATTAAATAATAAAAGAAAGAATAAAAGAATGTATGTAACCTTTAGGATAGGATTGTACATTTAATGTAAAAAGAAAATGCGATGATAGTTTTAAAAGTTCTTACGAATGGTGTTCTAAAATAAATAGTGTATCACATTTACTGTAAACGTGTGGTAATAAGTCAACAGCATTTGGTTTTAAACATATAAACCTATCAAATCCTAACTTGTGTAACTAAAAATTGTGGTAACTTAGAGTTTGTGAAATGTAGTCTTTGTTCATACAGGTAAAGATAACACATCCTGCACCAATGATCCATCTCTTTACTCGGACTACACTGAACTCCGATGCCCAACTTATGTAGGAAGATATTATGTGCCAGTGTTAATGGGGATTTATGTGCTCATTGTCAACATCCTGTTGTTCAACTTAGTTATAGCCAAGTTCAAGTAAATCTCTTAACTCTTTGGACTCCCAGAAAATTGTAACAACACTAAAGCGATACATTATTATTTTCATTCCTATGCTGAGTCTAATGGTTTAGATAAAATAAAGGGTAGTAAAGTTTTAATTTAAGATTGTAAAAGAAAATGGCTATACTTTACCTTTCCTTGTGATTTAAACTTGTTTACAGTTTTTAGCATATAAATTAACAGTTGCATAGTATCAATATTATTAGACAGGGCCTACTTTATTAACTTTTTTTTTTACCATTTTTCAGCACAACTATTGTCAGCATTGAAAACCAAGCTAGAAAGGTGTGGCATTATCAAAGATTTGTTGTTGCTGGAGAATATTCAAGACGTTTATTCCTTCCACTGCCTTTCACCCCATTAACTATTTTAGTATTTGCTTGTCGGTCCAGAAAAGTTGATGGGTTTTTTGGTAAGTTATTTTAAAACTTATTTCAAATAGTTAAAGTTCTTTAATAAATCAATTTTTTTCACACATTTTCAGAAAATATGTTGGTGCATAGTTTAATCAAAAACCTAATGAATGCAGTTGGATTCTTGTTGTCAACTTACATGTTAATGATTTAGTATAATAAAGCAATTTTACAGATATTGTATTTTTTTTTCTTTTGTAGTATCTTTAATAGTAAGCTTGAATACTAAATGTATTTAACGTTTAATTTTGTTTTTCATATTTGATAACAGCTCAAGATTATGATAAACCAAAGAAAAAAAGACTGCAAAGACTAGAGCGTTTTGTTATGGATGATTATTGTAAAAAAAAATCAATAACTGATAGGTAGGCCTATAGCATACATCTTTATAGATTTGATTATAAAAATATCCTGTTTATTTTGGTATAAAATAGTGGCATCATAAACTATGGATGTTTTTGAAAACTGTTTTGGATCTGGATGTATTTGAAAAAAAGTAATCCTGCTTAGGCAGTCTACTACTTTTATCAATAGCTAAATACAGTATGTCCTTCGATCCTCCCTAAATTCCACAAGAAATATTATTATTCTGTTATCCAAATTAACCAGCATAAAAAATAACTTAACCATAATACTAATCAAGATTAAATAATGAAGCCTGATTCCTCCTTTTACCATAAACCAATTAACAAATTTGTTTCAAGTTTTAACTTCAAAGTGTTCCAGAGGACAATATTTGTATTTATTGTGATTGAAATTATTCTAATGTAAGCCAGTTTACTTATTTACTAGATAAAGGTCTATAATCAAATCTGCAGTATCCAAAATTGTTAATAATTTTTATATTGATGTTTACAAATTTTGAGCTGTGTTTCAATTTTGTATTCAAATGTCCAGCAAAACAAGTGAAAGTTTTATCAATGAGGGCAGAGATAAAGGTAAGAAAACTGCAATGGACAAATACTTACTGTAGCATATTACAGACTTTTAATTACAATAGTTACAATGTAATATTATGACTGTTCTTTGAGCTGAGCATATATTTACACACACACACACACACACACACACACACAATATATATATATATATATATATATATATATATATATATATATATATATATATATATATATATATGTATATATATATATATATATATATATATGTATATATATATATGTGTGTGTGTGTATGTGTATATAAAGTTGATTTTTCAAACGATCAATATAAATTAATCTAGTTTTAATTTTACAAAAAACTTGTAATATCTGTTACTAACATTATTAATTTGAGCCACTTTATTAAACTACATTTTATTTTATTTGCTAGCTATTATACTAGAGTCTTACAAATGGTAACACTGGATACTTATTGTTTCCTTATTTATTTGTTTTTATAACAAACTATCATTTTTATTATTTAGTTTGAGTGCTGCAAAACTTGTAAGAAATCATTCAAAGTATGAAAATGATATTAAGCCACCTACTTATTTTAGTTAACATATAAAAAGCTTGTGGTTCATTACAAAGAGTGTAATGTATATTATCTCTTCAACCACCTCATTCAAAAGAACAGACTTTGTGTTATTGTATAAAGATGCTGCTAATTTTTTAAGTAAATTATATTTTTTTATTGTGGCAGGTCAAATTGATAAGGTGGTGAAACAAGATCAAAGTAAAAAATCTGGCAGCAACACAGGTTTGATTATTTTTTTCTTTCCTTATAAACTGCTATTGTCATTTTTTTACTTAGTTTTTGAACAACAAATTATACAATCCAACAAAACAATTCGGAAAATTAAACTTACATGTAAGTAGCTTTTAAAAACACATAATACACTGCAATTAATTTCAATCTTCCATCTGAATTTACATTTGATCACAATTTAAAAAACATTATTTGTGTGTCTTTGATTGCAGGTGTAGCATAAGTATATAGAAATTTTAATTTTTATGAAAATCAGATGATAAAAGCCAAAGTAGAAACTCTGATAATACAGCTAGTTTTAAGTTAATTGCTTTATTTTAAACCTAAAAATTTCATTTAGTTAGTCGATTGCTAATCCATTGATTTCAATCTCAATTCAAAATTTCATTTGTATTTTTTTTGCAAGAATGTCACATAACTTTTAAGAAGGTTTTTTTGTTATACAGATCAGAAAAATGTAGAAACAGGTAAATTGAAAAGTAAAAAAATCTGATAGTATCACAGGTCTGGTAATATTTTTTTTTTTTATCCACCAGCTTTCATTCTAATTTTTTTAAAAAATGTGTGTCTTTTAATGAGCTCGTTACATAGTTTAGAGTGAATAATATTTTTATTATGACAGATCAAAAAGATAAGATGATGCAACAAGATCAAAGTAAAACACCCGTTAGCAACACAGCTTTGAATATTACTTTGAAGTTTATATTATAATCTGGCAATGTTGTGTTTTATATGTTATTAGAACAGAAAACTATATAATCAAACAAACAATTTAGAAAATTGTTTATGACTCTTAGTAGTTAACACAAAAATGTAATACTTTACCATGAATTTTAGACAAATATATTTCTAACTTACATTTTAACTCAATTAAAAACAGAATGTGTGTGTTTTTGTTTAAAGTTTTCAGTAATTCAATGTTTATCTATTAGGAAAAAAAGATGATGAAAACCAAAGTAAAAAATCTGATAACAAAGCAGGTTTGGAAATTTGTTTGAAAACTAATTTTTAAAAAGAAAATGTTCATTTAGTTAGTGACCAGCAAATCAATTGATTTCAATCTCATTTAGAAATTCAATTTTCATTTTTTGTGGATGTGCCACAAAACCTTTCAGTAATTTTCTTTCCTATTTAGATCAAGAAAATGAAGAAACAAAAATGAAAAGTGAAAAATCAGGTTTGATAATAATTTGTTTTTAACAAACTGGTATTTTTATAATTAGTGTTTTGTGCTGCAAGATTTATTTTGTGGAGTTGTTGAGTAACTTTTCTGTAATTTAATTTCAGATCAGGAAAAACAAAAAACAAGTAAAGTGCAAAGTGAAAAATCAATTAGCACTACAGGTAACAAAGTGGCATATTTTTAAGTTTGAGAACTGCAAAATGAATAATCCCTTTTATTCAAATCATAAGCCTTGTCATAGCTTGTCAGTTAGTGTATTCAGATAACCCCTAGAGCAATAACAGCAGAAGTGTAAACTTCTGGTAATACCAATTAATATATGTACTAATAATAACTTAATGAAAGAATTTGGAGATTTGTCTATGTCAGCATTTTCTCCATAACCCAATGGAAAATTGTAATAATGCATTTAATTTAAATAGCTTCTCAACTGACTTTCAATGTTAATTTTTTTTTAAATATACTATAGATTTTTATAAATCAGTACCAACTAAAATGAAAAAACCACAATAGTAACATAGACTTTTTGTTAAAGTTATTTTTATGACCAACCATTGTTTTTTTTTTTTTTTTTTTTTTTTTGTAAAACATTAAATACTTCTAGCAGATGTTTCTAAAATATTAAGAAAAAAAATTTAAAAGTATTATACATTTCAACATTTTAATCATGTAACACTCTTTAAAAAAATAGTGCTTCTGGTATTTAAGGCTTCAAACTTTAACCTAAAAATGTATGTTTTAACACTTATCTGTTTTTTTTCCTGCCTTCTTTTATTAATTCTGAGTGCATTAGAAGCCTTTTTTTTCTTGATTATGCTTTTTGTATATATTAATAGTATGATTGTAGTTTTTATTTTATTTTTTATTAAAATAATTATTTTCATTATTCATATAAACCAAGTAGTGGATATTTTATTACACATTTATCATCTTCTTAATCCAAAAACTTTATATCTGAAATTCAATAGCTGCCGAACACAAAAATAATATTCAACTAAAAACTTTTATCTGTAAAGAAGCACCTTCAGGCACACCTTAAACATACAAAATTATTAAAAGCTTCTCCTGCCTAAAACCTTCGGCAAACTTCGGTCAAACTGTGTGGGTGTGCATGCGTGTGTATAAGCATGCAATTCTACAGTTTACACAAACATATTCAAAAAGCTGCAGTAGATATTTTTGATAGTTTAAACAAGAGTTATAGATCATCTTTGTCTTCGTTGTTTACCAATTTAACATTCTGTGCATTATATTTGGATAATGACTTAGCACCTAAGTGTACACCATTGGAAAGAATTATAATGTATTAACACTTCAATAGGTAGAGAGGTTGAAAGTTTTTATATTGTATTCTAGATACTATAAGAAATGCAGAGAAAAGATTAAAAAGGAATCTGAAAATCTTTGGACTAAAGCTAAAACACCTTCAAAAAGACGGAAACTGTATTTTTAAAGCAGCTACTGCTAAGTTGAAAGAGAAGATAACTCCTAAAGAATTACGATACAAGGTGTATCTGCATATAAAGGAGAACATGCAACACTATGGAGATTTTCTAGAAGACAAAAACATTGTTAAAAAAATAAAGGAGGATGGACACTGGGATAGTGAAGCAGGAGATCTGATACCTTATGCCCTCGCCAATGTTTTAGGACGAAACTTGACCATAGTTACTAGCAGTTTTGAAAGTGTCTGTATACCTGTATATCTAGGTGAATGTTTGAAAGATGAGCCAATTTTCTTGGCTTATTTAAATTACCCAGGCTGTGAGCATTATTGTGCTACTAAATAAAGAAGTGGGGGAGGGATATTTTATACCACATTAGTGCATTCTGAATGATGCACACTCTAATGACAAATAAAACAAATAAATTGAACTAATTTTAGCCAGATTTAAACTTTTATATATATATATATATATATATATATATATATATATATATATATATATATATATATATATATATATATATATATATATATAAAATATATATATACACACACACACATATATTTATATATATCCTATATGTCTATATATATATGCATTTATATATGCCTATATATTTATAAATTTATTAATATGTACAATCAATTTAATTTGCTAAAACAAGTTGCTAAAAAAACAAAAACTTTTATATATATATATATATATATATATATATATATATATATATATATATATATATATATATATATATATATATACACACACACACACACACCTATATATATGTATATATATATATATATATATATATATATATATATATATATATATATATATATATATATATATATATATATATATATATATATATATATATATATATATATATATATATCCTATATGTCTATATATATCCCTTTATATATGCCTATATATTTATAAATTTCTTAATATGTACAATCAATTTTATTTGCTAAAACAAGTTTTATGTTAAATTCTCAATGTTTCCAGTCAAAAAATATAACAGTTGTAAAAAAATAATATTCTAAAATAAATAAATGTGTTTTAAAAAGCGAGCTTATTAATTATTATATTGCTGTGATAACCCCATTTTTGCTAGAGGAAGAAAAGAAACCTAATTATATTTATTATAATCTTGTTTGTACATTAAGACATTACTTTTGAAAATTTTAGTATTTTAATCAGTATTGTCTTTATAAAACATTTAGAATCTATATATTTTACTTATGTGGATGAATCGTTTGTAATTTCCTACTATTGATTTATTATGAATATATAAACCAATTAACAAATGAAGACACTAAAAGAATATCATTAAAAAATTCTTTAAACAGATGATGGACTGGGATAATGGGTTATGAAATCTCCAGTATCAGAGAATGTATTGTTACTTTAATTACAAGCAGAATAGAAGAACAAGTGGCTTAATAACAATTACCCTTGGTAACTGATTGTCAATCAATATTCATGTCTTATGTAACCTGCTTAGTAAGAGAGCATTATTGTGGCTATGCAGCTGTGTTATTCACAAAATTTGAAAATTTTAACATTCAATTATCAATATAATAGAGTAATTCACATCATTGTATGATAATTGTAGATATATTATAAGTATAGATGGAATGTTATGGTGGAAAATATAATTGTTTTATATTGAATGTTGAGCTTTATTCATTAATTTCCATTTCAAAATAACTGAGGTATACAACCTATATCTCTTAGAGAAATTCTTTATGAACAAAATGTTCATTGTAAACCAAATATTAAAATATTAAAATCAGAAGCGTAGTAACCTATTCCAGCAGTTGGGGTGGACTATTAATTTTTTCCCCTCTCACCCCCCCCCCCCCCCACCCTCCAATTTCTATATATAGTTATTCCTGTCTATATAAAACAACCCCGCCCCCCCCCCCCCCCCCCCATCTTAAGTTGGAAAGGTTTGTGGCGCTTCTTACCATTTACTTTTCTAAACAATATTTTTTAATTTACTAAATTTACTAAATTCTATGTATATTTGAATATTACCAAAATGTATTGATACTAAAAAATACTACTTGTTATGAAAAAGATTACCATATTATATATATAAATAAATATCTACTCCTCCTCACAAGACCAATATAAAAGTTGTATTGTTTGCGTGTATATATAGAAGGCATTCCAAAATTAGAACACATCACAAAGATGGTGGGGGTTAAGGTGGTGCCAGGATTTTTTAGTTTTTAAAAGGAAGCACAGTGGTAAAAGTTTGGTATCCGCTGGGTTCAGTGATTTTTGTTTGTCACTAAAAATTTTGGAAAACAATTATCTACATGCTTTTTTAAAAATTCAGTTCCTATGTGACCATCACTGTCTTTTTGGATTTGTTAATCCTTTCTTTTTCAATTTTAACCAAGCCTACTACTTGCACAAACACTAGTCAACTTTTTTTTTTACCTTTCTTAATATTTAATATGTTATAATATTTTTTTGTAAGTAAAACAAAAAAAAATGTAAAACATACATTTGTATTACTATTTTGTATCTGTGTGATGAGGCTTTTTTGCCAAAATATTGTCTACAATATTTCAATTTTAAAGAGTGAAGCTAACAAATAGTTTTACATGTTTTCTTAAAATCTCAACATATGAATATCTGCTTCATATTTTCTATCAATGAAACATTTTCTGTTAAAGGTCACCATGAAATAATTGTCCATAATCAATTTTGTTGATCCTTAACCCTAACACTATTCATAAATTAAAAATATTCTAAACCTAACAATATGCTAGACAATTAATCATGTTTGACTAGCTGTAAATACATGCTATGACAAAACTACTAGATTTGATATAGTATTTTGCTCAACATTCTTAGTTCTAATGTAAGATGTACCATTATGGGTTAAAGATTCTTTAATTACTTTGTTTCAACTAATTTGTGATACCTAAAAATTTAATTTGAAATCATTTTCTTGAAGATCATTGAATTACACCACCTACTTTCACTTCACTTCTAGAACTTGTTATGTTGTCACAAGTATTAAGTTTTTTGCAATTCTAATAAAAATTTCATATTCTGATACTTAAATTCAGATTTTAATTTTTTTATTACAATTTCCTTAAAACGTATTTATTATTGATGATTTTTTATACGTTAAGAGGAAAATCATATTTGCATCAGCTACACAGTGCAGTCTGAGAATCAGAGAATTGTAATTGATATTATATCTGTTAAGTATGAGAATTTAACAGAAAAGTTGAAAAAGTTCAAAACAAAAGTTCAATTAAAAACATTTATTATCAAATCAGATTTGAAGATCTGCAAAAGATACAAATATTTGCTTTACATTAAAAGAGCATAGATTTATATTTTTTTCTATACTATCTCACTTGTTTTAAAACAATTAGCTAATCACATGGATGTATGCTACTATAAAAAGTACATACAAACATCAACATCTAATTACGTCCACCATACAAACTATTGACACAGCTTCACAAATGGCAACTATTGGTTACTACGCCATTTCTTAACACATCAGATTAACATAATCTGTTTCCTATGTGTTAAGTAAACTGAAAAATTCTACATTTTACAATAATTTAAGCATTTCATGGAATGAAGTATACTTATTAAGCAATTATACTTCTAAATCAACTAGCTAACTAAACTTCTCTTTAAAATGATTAGAATTTTATTCAATTAATAAGTTATTTTATAACCCAACTGTTTACTTAGCAATGATTTTTTCTTAAAGTAACATTAATTTTGCTTCACAATTGTACTATAATTGTCAAAACTATTTGAGAAATGAATGCTAACAATTTTTGAAAATGAATAAGAAATAAAAACAGCACGCAAATAAAATTCTTTGAATGATAAAACAGCTAAAATTTGATACATAATGCAGAAAACGTATAAATTGTTACGCAATTATAAAGTAAACGGGTGTAAAATTAAACAATTCAGCAACAATTAAACAAAGTGAATAAACTTGAATGACAGTTTTTAAAAATAAAATGTCAATGCATGTGACTGACTCAGTTTGAAAGTTAGGAAGACAGATATGAATTCAAACCAATTACATAGAGAACATTTTATTCTCAACAGAGTAAATGTGTCTATGGGAAAAGAAGACTTACTAATTTATGACGACATAAAAATTACAAAATTATTGGTTCCTTTTTTTTAACCTTAATTTTGGAAGAAAAAAATAAATTATTCTTCTTTGAATTTGAAAATACAACTTTCTGAAAAAAAGTATCAACAAAAAATGACAGGATGTATGTCACTAACAGTATGAAATACAAAATTTAAAAACCGCCTAGAGATATTTGTGGAGAAATCATTTTTGAGATATTTAACTGTATATTGCTTTGTCATGCTTAAGAAACATACAATACAGCAGCAATCATTGCTTTAAGTCTTGTAACGAACAATGTTCAAGGGAGAGAATTCTGTAAAATTGTATTTATTTCTAATAGTTATAAATGGTGTCTAGTGACACTGGTTAATTGACCTAATAATTCAAAAAAAAAATTAACAAGTATTTTCAATGTACATATTGATGCTACACAAGAAACCATTTCAAATTAATCCACAAAAGTTTATATGAGAAAAGAAAAATTACTAATTATAAAAAAATTTCAATAGGAAACTCTTTTAATATGGGATGAGTTTTTGCCTGGTACCACATTTGAAAAATAATTGGTGGGGAGGAAAATTGGTAATAGGGAAGGATGCATTGTTGTTTTTCTTATTGTAATTGATATAAGTACCCAAAGCCAAATAATTGCACATTCACATCGTTATTGATAAATTGTAAAATAAACTAAGGATAAAGAGATAATCTTGATTAGATCACACATTTTAAAAACATGTATTACTAGATTATGATACATATCGAAAAAATGCTAAAAAGAACAAGGGCATGAAACAAGTTAAAGAGTAAAGAAAATACCAATAAAAACGGAATTTTTAAAATGAAAGGAATATTAAGAAATAAGAAATAATTGTTCAAGGAAGAATATACATTGTTTTTAAAAAAGTACGATAGATTTTACATACATATTACTAAATTATATTCTTGTTCTACTTACAGTGCTTACAAGTTTGATGATTTAGGGCTAAAAATTATTTTGAAAAGAATAACAAAAGAAAAATGATTTCTTAAAAGTGTTATTATTGTAAGTTATTTTCAGTAGTAAAATGAAACTTCAAGGTAATATGCACAAAAGATTATTGGTCTGTCTTGAGCAAGAGTAATTTGTAAAAAAAAATGTTTTGGAACAATTCAATAGAAAACTAATAAAACACATGATTATTACAGAAAATGGAGGGATAGTAGAAAATGTTATGGATGAAAGGGAAAGTAAAAATTAATGTGTTTATAATTAGGGAATTTCCCATCCTTTTTTTTAAAGATTATTATTCATATTTTCAACTAATTTAAGAAGGAATTATTTTTTTATATCTAAAGCAAGAGTCCTTACGCAGGGGATCCTGGACCCCTGGGGTAAGAGGAATGTGCATGGACCACAGGAGTCAAAATGTCAAATCTCACATCGGAAAAATTTAAAAACTCAGCACACTATATTTTCTATAAAGGTAAAGGCGGAACAAAGATTAAGTACTGTAAAGTATTAACTGACGGAAACTAGGGCAGTACAACTTTTACTTCAAATATTACTTAATGATACCCACTGGAGTGAAGAACAATAGAGTTTAAATCATTCTTTTCCAAGTAATAAAAATAATAGGAATAATGGGGAAAAAGTCTTGAAAAATTTATAAATGGTCCATTGAGGTAATTTTAAAAAGTGCACAAGTCAAAAAATGACATAGGAAGAATACATGTGTCTAAAAGTAACCATTGATTGCGATAATGAATTTAAAATAGCTGCATTGAATTGATTTACATCTATCTTAAATGTGAAATAGCTTTTCAATGTGACAGTGAAATAGATTACAAGATATAAAGAGAAAAGATATACTTGTTAAAAAAAAAGAAACAAATACTGAATAGAAGTTTTTACACTGGTAATTTTTCTTTAAAGATTTTATATATATAACAAAAACATAATGTTTAAAATTAGATTGTACTTATAGAATTTTTAAAATATTTTACTATGCAAAATCCCAACCAGTTCTAAACATCATACACTGTTAGAAAACAAATATAGCAGTAATCTTGATCACATGGCCATATTCTAGAAATTGAAAAAATGAAAATTTAAAAATATCTCACCAAATAAAACTATATTTTATATATAATTTTATCTAAGAGTTTGGATTACATCAGAAATCATGAGATAAACATAATTATAGTTTTAAAAAATCAGCATAGCTATAACAAAAAATTATTAATTAATGCTTCCAATGGTTAGAATTATTGAAGTGAAAAATTTCTATATGTGCAAAGGCACAGCGTTAGCATTAACAATTTCATCAAATATAAAAGACTTAAGTGCTGAGTGTTATTATTGCATAAAGATTTGTGTACCAGTGCATAATAAACATACATTTTATTTTTTGCAACAAAATGCCAAAATAAAATAACATTTTCATTTTTTTAATTAAAATAATACAAGAAAATAATTTTAAAACCATCAAATTCTAAAAGCATTTTTTATCACACTTTGGAAAAAAATATTAATTCAACAGAGCAGAATTTAGTTAGAAGGCACCAAAGATTTTGCTAAGTAATACATTTTTGTAACAGTATTAATATTTTTGGTAAAATTAAAATGATAAGAACAGGAAGGTTTCAAAATATAAAAAGTACATTTTTAATGCAGGTTTTTAAAAGAAAATTGCATAAGTAGGACATACTGAAAGAAAACATTGTACGTAACACAAATTACTAAAATGCATATGGCAGTAAAATCTCTATTCAAACTTATAAAGAATAAAACAAAACAGAATTAATATCTATTATAGTCCTATACAAAAAGTTCTAAATTTTTTAAATTGCCAAAAAAAAAAATACAAAAATATTAAGTGAAGTGATACCCTCTAGCAACCTAACACTTTGGTTGAACTCTTCTAATAGTTGCAGCTAAAGAAGGCATTGTTTTGTCCAGCAGTCCTTACCCCATGTAACTCGTAAAGGTGGCTCAGTGACAGTCTTTGACACTATGCCAGAACAATGTTTTGGAATGGGGTGCAAAACAAAAAAACTTTGGTATAGCATTATCTCAGCTACGCATTTTTAAATAACTATTAAAACAATATTGATAATTATTTAGCCATTTTAAATCTAGTTATTTAATGCTGATATAAAATTGTTTAGGTTATAACAAATTATTTTATTTCGCAAAAGTACTTCGCCAGAAAAACTGTACATTTTTTTACAACAATAACTTAACAAAGATACACACTATAAGGCAAGATGATATAAGCAAAAACTCTATGCAGGTTCAGAATACAATTACATCAAAATGTGCACAAGCGGCAAGATTGGATACTGAAAGGGTTAAACATGCTACCAATGTGCCGGGGAAACCTACCATTGGATGCTAATTATTCAGTATATTGCACAAGTTTAGACTAGATAAATAAAAGCTGAACATAGCCAAATCATGAAACTTTAGATCTACTATCTTTTATGTTCAGAAAACAATTTGTTAAAAGAAATTTTAAATTCTATCATAATATAATATTTTTATGAAGAAAAAAAATTAAAATGATGCATATTACATTTTTGAAATTGTGCATATTGACATATTTACATTTTTTTTAAATAATTACATGACCACAAATCATTTTGATATTAATGATAACATTTTAAAAAATGATTACATCATTGGCATTTAAAAAATGAATACAGCATTTCAATCACTTGTACTTTTTTCAGATCTCTGTTAATCCTATTCTAAAATCATCAACCATAGAAATGTGTGGTTTAAAATCTATTACTGAACAATAGTTCATCAAAGGGAAAAACTCAAATATAATGACAGCACTTATTTATTAAACAAAGGCTTGTAAGCACAAAAGTAATATCAGGAAAATAGTTAAATTATAATTTTATATTTTTTTGCCTGTTACAGTAAGTAAATGTTTTTAAACAAAACATTTTCTTTAAGTAAAACAGGGGTTAAATTTTCTTGTTTAATACATCACTATTAAAGCAGTTCAGATTCACATTTTTATCAACACAACACAATAAAATAATTTTTATTAAAAATGAGCATGATAGAGAAGCAGCCCCTCCTTGTTAAAATTGTTAAAAAAAACATTGCACATTAGCTTTGTTTCATGTATGTATAAAATAAACCATACTCCAGATCCATGTTTTTAAATCCTCACACTGAGAGGTGAGCAAGATAATATTTCAGAGACAAAGGTATTGGCAACAATGGAATATCCTTGGCATTAACTAGGTGTAAAATGGCGCGGCGGCAGATGTCTTTCAGCGAGCGGTGCTGGATGGGAAGCTTGTAAACAAAAACCTTCCTCCCGTAGTTGTGCTGCTTCATCACGGCAAAACACAACTCACTGAGTGAAAACCTTGGGAAAACTTGCATGTTGACCAACTCAGAGACAGGCCAGTACGCACCTCGAACATCCACCTTTAATACAGAAGCTTTGCTTTTTAATTTTAAGTAAAGAACATGGAGCTTAAAGCCTAAACACACAGACATTATTTTAAAAAATAATAAAAGAATATTTTACATCGTCAAACTAAATGTTCTATTAAGAAACTAAAAATTACTTTTAAATTTTAAAAAAAAAAAGAATTTTCAAGTAGAAGTAAATTAAACTGTGGAGACTTGGGGAAAGAAACAATGTTGAAAAATATGTTTGATACCAAGGTAAATTACAATTGACTCTGGGGACAATGCTAGTCACCAAAGAATCTCAAATAAATTAATATACTGAAGTATGTTATTTGATATATGAGGTCATAGCCAGGATAGAGAGTATGATATCTATACCATGTTTTCATTGAAAATGGGGTTGTTCTTTTTTTACTTTTTCTTTCTTTGAGCTGGCCCCTCATAGTTTTGTGAATTATCAAAAGTAATGTTTTTAGTAGATCAGAGATACCCAGATTAAGTTCTGGGTAGGAAATAACTGGATGGAACAGGTAAGGCTCACCTGGATAACATGAGAGAATTGGGGGTAGTGGAGAATCAAGATACGATTGAAGCAGCATCCATCAGCTGGGTAGGTGTACCTTACGGCAATGTATTCTCCTGATGGGCTAGACCTATGGAAACAGTTACATTCAGATTCAACATTTTTTTTAGTTATTTGTATCACAGCAATGTATTCCCTAATGGGCTAGACCTTGGACAAAATTGACATTCGGATTCAACAATTTATTTTTGTTTCTTTACTCAGTTCTCTAACTAAGACTTATATGTAATTGTTAGATAAGGCAAGTATTAAATTTCAAGATTATGGCTTGTTCTTTTATAGCATTAAATTTGTATTTTAAAAATTTAAATTATTTTAATTTCAAGATATTGCTTTATTTCTCTGTAGTTTTGATATTTAAAAACTAATAAAAGGATTTTTACATACAAAGCAAATAAATGTAACAATATTTTCTTTTTTCTTCATATTAAAACATCAAACTTAAATAATACCTGATTTGTTGAATGCTAGCGTTAGCAATAGGCAAAATATGCTGCTCAGTAGCTGACCAAGTTTCTGTTACATAAATCTGATGAAAAATTTTAACTTTATGAAAAGCTTAAAGTGATTCATAGCAAAGTAATTTAGATATTTTTTTAAACTGCTAATTAAATTGCATATGAAATACTATGAAAAGAACTAGTATTTAATATTTAGCATCTATCTTAAAGAAAAATTTTAAAATATTAAATCAAGTAAATAAATCATTTACTAAAATAGATCCTGGCAACCTTGGTCTCTAGTAGTTAAGACATAAGGCTAGTTATTTCTGTAGTTATGCTTCCTTAACCAAATATTGGACAGGTGAAGTAGAGTCTAGCTGATGGTAAATTAAACCTAACAAATCTCTCCACTCTTATCATCACTGACCTGAATACTCCTGTGTTAGGCCGCTATAATGAGATTATTTTAATCATCACTGACCTGAATACTCCTATGTTTGGCCGCTATAATGTGATTATTTTAATCATCACTGACCTGAATACTCCTGTGTTTGGCCGCTATAATATGATTATATTAATCATCACTGACCTGAATACTCCTGTGTTTGGCCGCTATAATATGATTATATTAATCATCACTGACCTGAATACTCCTGTGTTTGGCCGCTATAATGTGATTATTTTAATCATCACTGACCTGAATACTCCTGTGTTTGGCCGCTATAATGTGATTATTTTAATCATCACTGACCTGAATACTCCTGTGTTAGGCCGCTATAATATGATTATATTAATCATCACTGACCTGAATACTCCTGTGTTTGGCCGCTATAATATGATCATCCCCTAGCTGACTGTTGTAGGTAAGGCTGTGGTGGGGGAGGAAGTTTGCGGACTTGTGTACGGAAATCATCTGCTGCTTTGGGGAGCTGCATTTCATAACCTGAAGTTATACAAAATTTCTGAATAACAGCATTTTATTACCTGAAGTTATCATACAAAATTTCTGAATAACAGTGTGAGGGTGGGGAAGAGAAGAAGTGGCACCCCCGTTTGATATTCTTCTTATGGGGATCGCCTTTTTCTTACGTACACCTGGTACAGTTTAGTGAAATCCAACACGCACATGTCTAATTCAAGATATTCCATAATGTTTCTTTATTTAACACAAATCAATTTCCTACTCCTACCCTAACTATGTTCTAAGTTCTACTGTCTACTACCTCTATCTATCTACTCCCTAACTCCACATCTCCGAAAGTTCTCTACCGCTACATATCACCAACTGCTGACCCACGCTTCCTTGGTCTTCTGACCGTCTCATGTGACAGGTCAGCTCCTGTATTTCTATTGGTCTACCTAACTATACTAAGCTCTGTTTCTGCTAACTTCTACTTGATCTATCTGACATAAACTTGCGTCATCAGAAACAGCATTCATTACATTAAGTTATCATACAAAATATTTGAATAACAGCATTTTATTACCTTAAGTTATTATACTAAATAACAATACAATATCATTTCATTGCCTAAAGTTATCATAAAAAATATCAGAATAACAACACTTCATTAGCAATTGTTTTTGTACAAAATTAGGGAAACTGTATCACATTATAGTAAAAAAATGTATGATATTTTTTTGTCATACTAGAGTTTTAATTAAGTATCCTTTCAAACTTAGCGGTGAAGTAGAGTTTAATTCTTTCAGAGACCTCGGCATATGAGGGCATAGTTTGGTCAGCACCATGCTCAGCCAACACTGAATGTTTGCTCTTGCGCAAATGACCAGGAAAAAAAAACATACTCGTACCTGAACATTGTAATTGACGTTGGTGTGAAAATGATAGCGCATGTCTGGACGCAGCACAATATTTGTCCAGCTGGGGGAGACGTACGCCTCAAACCATCTGCTGATGGATGTGTACAGGATAAAGTAACAGGTGCACATCTGCAGCTCTAGGTTGATCACATAAAACTTTGAAAAAGATGGATGGCGAGCTGAGTTCACCTTTACAAAAAAAAAACGAAACAAATAATTCATTCCATGTACTATCAAGTACAAAAATAAATATACAAATATATACAAATATTATGAAAATTATTTGAAATATAAATTTAAAAAGTGCTGATATTGATTTAAACAGATATAGGACATTATTATCCTCCCCTAATCCAGATTCCTGCCCCATCACCATTAACTCATGAAACTTAATTAATGGATAATGTGTAAATGTGGCAGGCAAATGACAGGTAAGTAATTTCCTGGTACTGGTTATAATAAACTAGCTGCATCCCGTGCTCCGCCACGGTAAATCTTTTTTAAATGTACCAACAGAACAAAACTAAACACAAAACAAACGAACGCAAAACAAACAAAAAAAAAAAAAAAAAAACAAACACAACACTCATAACATAAACACAATTTAAATGCAATCATAAAGGCATATTGCTCAATGTCTAGCCCGTAGCGCCAAATCGCGCCCTTTCCGGTTTTTTGCACCCCCCTCAAACTTTCAATTTGCACCCCTTTCCCCCCCCCCCCCCCCGCCCTAAAACTTTCGATTTCCACCACCCCCCCTCACAAATTTTTTCCAACCCACTTTGGCGCCCCCTAAGGTCGGCACCCGGGGACATATGCCCCCCCCCCCCCTCGCTACGCCTCTCCTATAAAACCCGAAAGATAGAATAATAATTAGAAAACAGTATAAATAATAGGCAGTATCTATAATATATACAATATTTCACTTTATCCATTCACGCATTTTTTTTTCCAGTACTTTAAATTTTAAAAATTTACAATAGAGTTTCATAACTAAAACCATTGCGCACCTGATGAACGTGATGACGCGTCTATAATAGTGCTGAATAGTTGATTCAAAATTATAAGTAATAAACAGTAGGGCCTACATTCAGTGAATAAAATAAATAAAAGATTGCCTTTTATCAATCCATGCTAATTATAATTTTCTAACAATAATTTACTCTTACACATCCGGATAATTTGCATTCACATTTTGCTAATTATATTATTGCAACACTAATTCCTTCTATGACGACCGTATATTTGCATTCACATTTTTTATTAGCGTGAGTTTAATGTATTTTTAAATTACCTCTTTTGTCAAAATTAGAAAAAAAGAGTTATATTAATTTTTTCTACCGTACTGTTATTATGTTATTGAAATGTATCCATTTTTTTCTGGGAATATAAACGAAAATGATATTTGACATTGATACTTTTAATATGTTTTAGCCGTGTGTGTATATTTAATATTTTCTTTAAGTTATGCAAAATTGTACAAACAGTGGAAATTATAAAATAGCTCTATGCCGCTATATAAACAAACCCTACTCTAATACTTATAATAAGACACTGCGATGCACTGAAAAGCACAGCATAGTGCGTAGTTTACTTTTATAGTCCAAAATCTATAGCGATGACGGAAGGACTGACACACTACCTAGCCGCTTATATTATAGATGTCATTCACAAGATTAGAACTTGCAACAAGCTGAGGTAGTAAAATGTGACCCAGTACTAGAAACTTTACCCTCTAATTTATTTTTCACCTGAACAAATAAATATTGATAGAAACCCTGTTAGCAATTTTATTATCTGGCATACCTTCAAAAACTATAAAAGTTTTTTTTAAAGTACTTATCTCCCTTATAAAAGCATTTTCATGGTGTTTTAATTATGGCCTACAGTAGTAAAATATTTCTGACAGGCTTAATGTACTTATCACAAGAGAATTAATTTTAGCAACACACACCACCATCATGCAGTAAGGTAATAAAAATTTCTTACTGCTACCTCAGTAAATAAACATAAAAATATCTTTTTGCCAAGAGTTGCCTAACCTGAGTGCAATCACCCATAAAAATAATTACCTGCACTATGATGGAGCCATCATGGTAAGCAACAACACGTGTGGATGGAATGTTTCTTCGCCTCCGCCTGATCCTGTTGCTGTGAACATAGGCTACCATGTCAGGGGAGCTCAGCGCTGGGAGTCGGATAGTCAAACAGCTTTGTGTTTCTTTTTCATAGATCATCACTTCATGGCGAGATCTGAGACATAAAATAAATATTCTCATAAATCATCATTGGTGAGATCTATAACATGAGAATAAATACTGTCATAGAAAACATGAAATTAAATATTGTAATACATCAGCAATACATCTTAATATATATTTTCATAGGTCATTACTTTATGGCAAGTTCTAAAACATGAAAATAAATATTTCATAGTAAAAATGAAAAAAAAAATATTGTCATAAAACCACTTCATGGTAAGATCTGTAACAAGGAAATAAATATTTATAAAGGAGCTTCTAATTTTATTATGAACTTCAATTAAATTTTAGTTTTATTTATAGGGTTTTTTTTTTAGAACAGCAGTGACAAAAAATTAAGGAATCTTATGCTTTGATAAAAGAAAAAAAAAATTTTTTATCAAAATCTATTCACCAAAATGAAACCTGATTTTTAAGATACAATACAAAAAAAAAGCTAATGAATGCTTCTTTATTAAAATTAAATTGCGATTAAAAACAAAGATTTGCATCCCATCTTTCATCACATATCTTTTGTCAAAAGCTACTAACTTTGATATCTGTGTTCTCATCCCCCCCCCACCACTTTCAATTAAAAGTTCTTTTTCTTTTTAATTATATTATTTTGTTATATGTGTGTGTTAATAAGCACACACTGGTTAAGGAAACATCATTAATTTTGTTCAAAAAAGTAAAGTAACACCTCTAGCCTTACAGTGTATTTGTAAAAGGAACAGCCGACAAACTTAACCCAGGCAGATTTATGCCAAGGATTAAAACCTCATTAGAAATTGTGACTGGGATTAAAACTATGTTAGTAATCAATCATACAATTGGTAATTAATAATGTGGTTCACACAACATGTGCAACTCAAACGCTGCATAGCAAATTATATGCTCATTTACTTTATAATGAATATTTATTTTATTCACTGCACAAGTTTTAATCAAAGATAAATGACAATAAAGCAATTAAAAATATTGTATCAACTTAATTAAATCTACTCCCAAAAAAGCACACATATAAAAAAACTTACTTAAATTTTTGGAAAATACCACTTGTGTTATGAAACTACAAACTCCTAAAAAAAACAACCTGCTCTGAATTTACTTCAATCCACACCTATAAAACCACATGTATAATGAAGTTACTTAAATCCACTCTTATAAAACCACATGTATAATGAACTTACTTAAATCCACTCCTATAAAACCACATGCAATATGAACTTACTTAAATCCACTCCTAAAAAACCACATGCATTACAAACGTACTTAAATCCACTCCTAAAAAACCTCCCCTCCATGGTATCAGCCTTAAGGGAACCATTCAAATGCAGAAGACAATTTCTATTGGATGTGTAGTCAGCCTGGTCCGAGAAGCCACAATCATTCTTCTGACGCCGGCACCAACTGCCAAAAGAGCAGGTGATCAGTTCTTCTCCGGCTGGTTTTGACTTCACCTTCTGGTAGAAGTCCAGTTTGTTGCATTTTTCATTCAACTTAGAGGTCCAGGTGTTTCCCATGGCTCAGAACCTAAACAGGTAAATGGTTAATTTAAAATTAAGATTTAGCTGTAATATCTATATAAACTATGATGTAAATCAAGAATGTAAACATGAGTGGGAGAGAGTGTTTGAGTAAGTGTGTGTGTGTGTGTGTTACTCCCACCACAAATTATATTTGATTAAAAAAACTTGCCAATGTTTAAATTATTTAAAAAGGGACATAATCCAAACCACCAGTCTACTAAAATATTGATAGCAGTTTTGACAAGCATGTGTCAACAATGTGTAGCTAAAAATAGAATTTTTTTTTAAAATACTATGAGTGTTATTTTATGTAAATACAGATGACAGCTTTAAGAGGTAGATCCTAGACAAGATAAAACCATTTGCATTTCAAATGAGCTATTGTTTACGTTCTTCATTTTTTGGCCCTAGATAAAAGTCAGGTGATGTGTCAGGTTCTAAAAAGTGACTAAACCTTTAATAACATTTTATACCTGTGTTTCAACTTCTGTGTTAGGCTCATTTAATGACCCAATTTTAAACAGAATATAGTTTAAGCTGTGGTAGTGTAAAATACAAAACATAATGATAAGAACATTTCAATTTGTTGAGTAATCCTATCTATGCAAAACAGAATTTCAAACTTTAAAAAATAGCCATTTTTCTTCTTTAGCAACCTCACTGACAGAGTGGTTCAATCAAGGTGGGCACCACCACAAAAGTTGTAACACTATGTGTACCATTAACTCCGGCTGAAGCTTGCATGGTTCGTGAATGGACAATCAGGTGCCACTGAATTGATGACATTTAAATGCCACATTATAAAACTCCACCCAGCTCAATGAGTTAAATTATCATGCCCAGAACTTGTCTTTTAAAATCAGTTCTAATCTAAAGACTTAGTAGCTCTATGGTGCTAGTTCATATAGTAGGTGGTTACATGAATATTTCCCCCACCCCCATTGGTCAAGGCTGTCCCCCTCAGAGACTTGACCCAAGATACTCCTAGCTTGGAGTCCTCGGGCAACCATCGCAAAAGTGCTATCAAGAAAACGGATGTTGAGTTCCCCTCAACTGGCAAGTGAGGGAATTAGTCTGCCCAGATCAGCTACCTATCTCTGCCTGTCATGGGTCAAGGACATTAACCCCCCCCCCCCTTGACATTTCACCCAGAGAAATTACCCTTTGTGTCTTCTTCTTCTTCTTCGTTCTTAATTATTAGTGTTGAAGGGGATTGAGATTTATCTGCCAGTGGGTTTGAACTCGAGACTTTTGTTCGAATTTATCAACCATGAGCTTTTTGCCGACTCGACCACGCCTCCAACACAATTAAGCGTTACGTGTCAACTGGTTATGCGCCATTGAGGCCATTGACTCCGATTTCAGCCTGCTTTTCTTTTTGGATTTGCTTCCATAGCCTTTGTCCAACCAAGAACAAACTACAAGGCAGCAGTTGTTTAATTTTGGAGTTGTCTCTCCTAAAAGAGTGGCTGTCCTCAGCTAACGAGCCTCATCTGCCCGAGGGTTCGAACTCGAGACTTTTCGGCTTAGCAACCATGAGCTTTACCGACTCGACCACGCCGACCCCACCCTTTGTGTAATTACCCCCTTCCCCCAAGCTCAAGAATCCTGACATTAAACCTAACCCAAACTCCAACCCTATATATAAAGCTAACCCTGAACCCAACCCCAAACCTAACTCTGATTCTAGATCAATATCTTAACTAAATCCCAGCCTTAAGTCAAAAGCTTAAACCTAAGCATTCACCTGAGCCTAAAACTAAACCCAAACCCGACCCCAACCCTAACAATTAGTTTAAGTCTAACCCTAACCCTAGCTCTATATGTCTTACTGGGCGGTGGGTAATAGACAAGGGGATAATTACTCCAGGGGGTAATGTCAGGGGGGGTAATGTCCAGATGTAATTTGTGGCAGGGGGGTAATGTCCTGTTCCCGTCTGTCAGCACCATCATGAATGATTTTATAACACAAGACACTCCACAGGCATTAAGACATTAAAATATATAATACTTTGTTTCTTAAACTTTAAATAATGTGTGTATCAAATATACCTGGAACAAAAATATGAGTAACCTTTCCTCACAGACAGAAACCAACTCTAATACTGCAAGTTTAATCTTATAGTATTGTATCTACTGAACCTACAATAGTTTCATACAGTGATCTGAAAGTGATATCAGTTGTTGGTTAACTTTTTATTTCCCCTTCAGTTTATAACCCTTTACTTTAATGGTAGCTATGTCAAGAACATAATAAAACTAAACACATACCAGAGAAGTGAAGTCAGCTATCAAATCCAACCCAACTATATAAATTCTTATGTTCTAGACTGGAGGCTCTATTTCTAGTGAACGGACATTGTTAAGGATTCTGACTTTATAGCAATTCAAATTTTTATTCAAATTTATTCAAATTTATTAAAAAAAAAACTGTAACAATTGTAGGCACGAAAACCTTTTTTTCACATTGGCCGTTTAAACAAATAAAACAAAAATTCAATAACACTTAGCAGTAACATAGCACTAAAAATGTGGAATAAAGAAATAATGTTACATAGTTATAATACAAATTGAGATAAAAAAAGAATATAATAGATTAAAAACTTTCTGGCTACTACTTCCACTAGTATGTCACACTGTTGACCAGTAAGGGGTATCCAGGAATGATATTATACTTTATGCTAATTTTATCCCCACTCTCAAAATTTTTCTCATCCCACACCATCTAAAACACTCAGAACACACCTCCCAAAATGAAGTCACATTTAAGCCAACTTTACGCCACATATTGTTGTTCTTTATTTTTTAATCGCTAGTTTAATTTATTGAAAATTTTAGCAAAATTTTTTATAATAATTTAGAAAAAACTTTTCAAATGTTAAAAAACTGCTTGAAAAATTACTTTTTCAAATATAAGTGTGACATCATAATTTCTTAAACATGCCCTTTCCCTTCTCACACTCTGTCACAATGTAACATAATGTATGGACGAACCCCTAACGTTTAATGACTTATCATTTAAATTACTCTTTAATCCCAACTTACCTTCAGTGCACTATCTACCATGAGATAGCCACAACCAGCAACAGTGGAATAGAGACACTTGGAATCATTAATTTATTCAGTTATGTGGCAGCTGCAAGCCTAAATAGGAATGAAACAAGGTATGATGAAACTAGATACGCATCAAAGAAATGGGTTTATCTTCTGATTGCATTGATTGGTTTAAAAATATTCTACAGAAAAGTTACAGATATTCATAAAAGCTGAAATGGAACACAAATTTTACACATTAAAAAGTTTTAGTGTTATAGTTTATCCTGTGTTTAAGCTGATTAGTAGATTTACTTAATACCTAATTACATTTTAGTCATACAGCATTGTAAGATTTTTTTTTTAAAGTTGTGTTGCACTAAATAAAAAATTCCCTCCCACACAAGATGAGCTAGGCAGAGGCGTAGCGACCCTTCCCGGCGCCCGGGGACAAACTTTTCGATTTGCACCCCCCCCCTCAAGATTTCGATTTCCACCCCCCTTCAAACTTTCGATTTGCACCCCCCCCTCAAGATTTTGATTTGCACCCCCCTCAAACTTCCAATTTATTTTTCCAACCCATTTTGGCGCCCCCTAAGGTCGGCGCCCGGGGACATATGTCCCCCCCCCCCCCCGCTACGCTACTGGATCTAGGGGCAGATGAAGAAGAGTTAACCAGTATTTTGACCTAGTATATGAAGGGATAGGATCAACACTATACCCTGGAGCCACCTGTACTTAAAAACTCCTGTACTTACACCTAAGGTGACCTATGAATTGGAATAACATAATAACCAATAAGGTTATGAGTTATATTCAGTGCTGAGTCAACAGAACAACCCTGAGTCCACCTAGTTCTAATTGATACTGGATTCAAGGCTGCTGAGAAAAGAACTGACCATACTCTAATTAATCTGCCCTAATAACAATCAGATATTGAACAGTATTTTTTACTTTTTTCCAAAGATGGCCATGTTGAACTATTCAGTAATTTAGGTGATATCCTGTTACTTAAAAAAAACTTGTTTAAATAACTACACCACCAGTAGAGAGTACTCACTCACTACTCAGCAGTTCATTTATGATTTATCATGGAATGATTATTTCAGTTTTCCAAAAAATGTATGTAAAATATAAAGTAATACAATTTACAATTATAACCTTGAGTCCACACAGTTTTGATTGTTTTAAAAAGTCATCTTAAGCTGATGGCGTTGATGACTGCAGTCAGAGGTCAACCAATCACTATTAGAAATCACTATGTCTATGAGTTAGTAACAATGTAACCATGAATCCAAAGTTGGTCTATAGATGCCATGTTTGTTATTTTAACAAGACAGAGACGGTTTTCCAAAAACACACCCTTGCTGATCAACAACCTAAATAAGTATCTCTTAGTACTACACAAGTACATAACCAGCCACTATAAGAAACATTGTTTGAAACAAGACAACACTAGGCTCATTGAAATTCTGCACATAGGTGTAACAGGAATGACTTCCTATCAAATTACAGCCTGTCCCCATCAACAATGGACTCAGTTACAGCAATGGGTAGGCTACCTGCTCAAGTTAGGAAAGTAAACCATACTATCCCGATTCATCCATAAATTGTCCCAGGCAGAGGCGTAGCGAGGGGGGGCGGGGGGTGCGTACCGCACTGGGTGACACCATTTAGGGGGTGACACCAAGGCAAAAAATAGCAAAATATATAGAGAAAAACTTGAGGGGGGGTGCAAATCGAAAGTTTGAAAGTTTGTCCCCGGGAAGGGTCACTACGCCTCTGGGGGGTGACACCATTAAGTGCCTCACCAGTTGACACCCGACCTCGCTACGCCACTGGTCCCAGGATCTACCCAGCTCTGATGGGTACCTGACCCACATTAAAGAAAGTAAAGGTACCTGCATATAGTGCTGACCACACTATCCCTTCTTATGCCAGTCAAACTCTCCATGCACCATCAGGTTCAAAAAGGAACTTGATTTACATTTTTAAGTGTATTATTATAGGCCTATAATCATAATCTACATGTGTGTGCCAGTTGCCAGTAGTGCTTAATGAAAAAGTTAATTTCAGACATGGTGGTCAATGCAGTAGGTGAAGTAGAGTTTACCCATTTCAGTTACCACAGTGTATCTATGTTGTGTGATCAGCTCTATGCCCTGCCATCTTTACATTAATAGTTATGAGTCAGGTACCCATTAGAGCTCGGTGAACTCAGGGACTTTAGGGGTAGCAGTCCGGCTCTACAGCTACAGTAACTATTTATTTTAATATTTGGCAAACTATAATTTAATTATTTAAAAAAATAAGGATGTGCTTAATAGTAGACTTAAAATTAATAAGCCTACAAGTAGGTTTACATCTCTATTCTCACTCTATGGCTAGATCTATATATAAACTATAATAGATCTCGTATTAAGTCAGTAAAATCAGTAGTAGATGTCTAAGTAATGTATTATTATAGATATTAGATAGGCTTAACTAACTATACTAATTAAATAATTAACTAAGCATTATTTATTTGCTGTCTGAATAGAAAGCATGTATTTTAATGCATAGATTCAATTTCAGGATCTAGGTATCTAGATATACCAATAGTCAGTAATGGTGCAGGGCAATTATAACTTATAACACAACAGTAAGTAACTGACAGCAAAGGCGAACCAGCGATCGTTAAACTACTAACATGGTGAACAAGAAAAATATCTAATCAGCTGTGAGATAAAAATAGAACGCATTTCTGGACGACATGTCATACTTGTAATGATTGCTTAAAGCACGTATGCAGTGGTAAGTATTAGTTTAAAAAACATACTTACTTAAATGTATGTTATATCTCTTCAATGATAAATATTCCATTGACTTTAACTGTACGTGGAGCTGTGTTGAACGGAATAATAATACAGTATAACAGGGTAATTTCCAGTTCAGCTGATAAGAAGGCACGAGGTAAGTAGGTCAAGGCTGTACAAGTCACATGATCAAAATATTTACAAAGTGAACCATGGAACTAGATTTTTTTTTTTTTAGTCCTGGTGTGTTGCAGAGTTCGAATCGCCACTTTTTAATGTATCTTTAAAATTTTAAGGAGGCTAGATCTAGATCTAGATATATATTGTTTTCATTATCCACATACGAAAGCCACAGTAAAATATGTTGGCCTACTGAAAAACTTAAGTAGATTAATATTAAAGTTTTAAAGGCTTCGAAAATTTTAAAGTAGGCTAAAGAAAAAGGTCGTTAAATTACGCACTAAACTTTACTATCATGCAAATTTCAATGAAACGATTATACAATATTTTACATACAAAATATAGACTTAGGTATATATAATAATATGTCAATTTTTTTTATCTGTCATTTATATTTTACATTATGAACACACACAAAAATGTTAAAAAGTGATGCGCAAAAAATATTGTAACTGTGTAAACCTCCTGAGCCCACCTCGGTCTACTTGCAAACAAAAGAACTTTCAGCAGTTCACGTTATTTACCCGTGTACGAAGTGCAAACACTCCCTTGATTCCATTGTTATTTGTCGCTATGTTACGAGTTCGTAATTCGACATATGATGAAATAACACGTGATTTCAACAAGTACTTTAAGGTTTTCCTTTTAAATTTATAAAACGAAAGCCACATATTGTATTGCATTCATTTTGCATTAACTTGTAATATAGTCGTCTATATCATAACGTCATCATTATCAAGCTGTGTATCGTATTTACTCTTTAAGCTTTATAAAGTTCACAATACAGAAATGGAGTTAGTTTTAAATGCGAGAAATATAGGCCCTACTTATAATTAGTTTTTCTTTCAGACATTGTTTTGTCCTGGAGGCAGTGTTTCTTCCAGACTTTTTTCTCGGGGGGGGGGGGGGCACTTGAAATTTTCGGGGGGGGGGGGGGGTAGACTTTCTTCGGGGGGGGGGGGGGCGGACACTGTTAAAAGTATATATATTTTCTATATAAATTATATAAATTTTATTTCGTTCGGGGGGCGGTAGAATTTTTTCGGGGGAGGGGGGGGGCTTCCACCCCCACCCCCCGAAGAGATGCCTGGAAGAAACTCTGCCTGGAGGGGGGTACTTGGAACTTTCTGGGCGTTGCGGACTTGACTTAAATTTCCGAAGGGCGGAAACTAATTGAAGCATTTATTTTGTACATAATTTTTATTTGTCCAGGGGGAGGGGGTTGACGTGTTTGAGGGGAGAGGGGAGTTTCTTACAGGCATCTCTTGGGGGGGGGGGGTCCACGTGGTAAGTAAGCCTACACTTTCGGGCGGCTCTTCGGTGTGGGCAAAGCCCCCCCCCCCCCAACGAAAAATATTTTATATATAAAATATCTATATATATAATTCTCTTCTGGGATCAGTTAGAAAACAAGCTGCAAGCGCGCCTTTGCAGTCCCCTCTCTTCCTCTCTATCACTATCACTACCACCCCCACATGATCTGGTGAGCGGTGTTCACTCTGTTTACATTTTACAATCACAGAGACGGGTTTGGTGACGGCTATTAGGGGCAGATAATTTAGTTTGAAACGATTTTAAACTTAGAGGAGGTAACTAAGCGGAGGCTGCTTTCACGTGGGGGGGTAGTGTTTTTAAGCAAATATTTTCAATGGCAGCATTGGTACTGTCGAATTCACAAATTATAAATTACTGAAAAGTAGGAAAAAAAAACTAAATAGCGGCGTATGATACGCAGCGGGTCGGCTCGTATACTTTAAACAGTGTCCGCCCCAGGAGAAAAATGTCTGAAAGAAATTACCGAGTACACGTGTCATCATACCGGTATATATTACAACATTGAAGCACGTTAGTCCCGCATGACTTAGGCCTACCTAACAGCTCGATTTCACGTTATTAATGTGGTCTAGCCTGGGAGAAATAGGCCATAGTACGGCAATCTGTGAATCTCTAGCCTTGTGCATTGATACAGAAACTTCTCTTAAAAGGGTTCATAAATGTAGGCCTTATTGCTAACACTACATGCTTCAATACTTTTTATAGAATGGTTCATAATTCAAAAGGATTTTTATCCAAGCCCTAAGCGGCCATATGGGTTAGGCAATCTGCTGCTACGGTGCCGCATGCATATTTTTGTGAATGACTAAAAGTTTGTTCTTATATTATATTAGGTATTATAACTTGCAACAAAGAATGTCAAAAGTGTACATTTTACCATTTGCGGTTTCACAGGGTGTCACGGGGTCATCCATAAATGACTTCACGCTTTTTTTTTTGACGACTTTTACTCCCCCCCCCCACCTCCCTTCCGTCACACATTGTCACAAAAAGTAAGACCCCCCCCCCCTAAAATGACGTCACACCTCAGCCTACAACCCCCTCAAAATTGAAGTTGAATTTTCCTTAAAACGTCGATATCTTTCCAAAATCTTGTTTGAACTCTGTCAAAATAGAGTATTGTAATCGATTCCTATTTGCAATTTACTAAAACAGTTTTCTAAAGCCCGAAATAACGTCTAAAATTCGTTTTTTAACATTGCTGTTTTATAATGCAAAAGTGTGACGTCGCACCTTCTGAACCCCCCCCCCCCCTCCCCCTCATCACACACCGTCACAAAATTACGGACCCCCCCCCCCCCCAAACGAGTGTGACGTCATTTATGGACGACCCCTAAGAAATATATTTTTTTCAAAATGGCTGCCAACTTGAAAAGAAAACATTGCTAAACCCTCCCCTATCCTAACCAGATTTTACCCCTAATCATAAAGTAAATATAACCCTTTTGCTTTTATGTGTCGAATTTTTAAACATTTGCCCACTGGTTCCCTTCAACAACTCACTGTCAACACCGGACCGCATGTTCGGAATCGTCTGGAAGGTGCAGCAGAAAAACAAGCAAACAGCGCGCCACGCATGCTCAGATTAGAAACCGCGCGCCACGCATGCTCAGATTAGAAACCTACAAGCTCGTGTCGGGGAATGCTTTAACTGGCCAATTAATTAAATGGACTCGCTTTAATTTAGTTTAAGTCTAATTGCGCTGTGGCGTGGTTAATTAGATTAATAGTTTATGCATTAATTTTTAAGTAGGACCAACCGGTATCTCATTTTTTTTCTACTACTGACCCGTTAGGCTCGGGTAATGGTCATAGTTTTTTTTTGGAAGGGGGGGGGGGAGGATTGCCTTGGGTAAAGATGATAGGTTTTTTTGGAAGAAGGGGGAAATCGTCGGGTAAAGATCAGAGTTGTTGTTTTTTGGAAGGGTGGGAGTGGAGGATTGCCTTGGGTAAAGATTATAGGTTTTTTAGAAGGGGGGAGGGATTTCGTCGGGTAAAGATCTGATGGTTTTAGAGTGGGGGGGGAGGATTACTTCTGGTGAAGATCAGATGTTTTTAGAAGGGTGGGGGAGCATTGCGTCGGGTAAAGATCAGAGTTAGGTTTCTTCCTCACTCCCTCAAGGTTCACGATACCCGAGCCTGGTCAAACGCTCACCTGAACCATTAACTTTTATTATGCCGATATGAAAACACGCCCATTGCGCAGGCAAGTTCTCTATTGCGTACTCTATTCTCTAAACTTTAGCCTCAATACTCTCGTCTCCATCTTTCTGTTTTTTTATAACTGTGGCAGCATTGTCACCACCTTGCCCCTACCTCGACACCCTACACCCCCTCCCTCCCTCACCTTCTCTCCTGAACACGAGGTAAACAGGAGAGCCTTGAAAACCTAACGAGTAGATATATTGTCTAGGTCTACAAGAGTGTTGTAACTTAATGGTTGGTAGGTCACCTTGCCGACAGGTTTTTGAACTCGCGCCAGTAAACAGCCGCACACAGCCGCACAGTGTTACCAACCCATAAGACTTACCTCCCTTGTCAACCACGTTGGTTGTTTTACACACACACACACACACACACACACACACATATATATATATATATATATATATATATATATATATATATATATATATATATATATATATATATATATATATATATATATATATATATATATATATATATATATATATATTTGGCCCATATCAGCAAATCCATGAAGATAATGGTGTAGGCCATACAACGTAACACCATTTAGGAGAACCTGAGTGTAGTTTAATACAAGATTAAGCACAGATTAACACAATCGGAAAGGAAGACGGGTGACAGCCTGTACAAATACAGACATAAACAATTTACCCAGGAGATTTTTTTTTTCGATAATACAACTCTGGCGAGGAGAGTGACAGCAAATTGAATTTTTTTTTTAAAATTAAAATTGTTTTTTTTTTAATAAAAATACGCTTTTAAGTGCACTGAAATTTTTTAAAATAATATAGTAAACTTGCTTTCTCTAATAAAAGTATAGGTCGCTGAAATATATGTAAAAAGTAATGTCTCCTTTCGAACCTATGGTCCATGGTGCAAGTGAAATAGAGTTCACCTGTTTCTATGATCTCAGCAAATATGTTAGAGATTTCATTTGCTAAAATATTTAGTGAGCTCAATCAATCAACATTGAGTATAATAATAAATCTCTATTACAATTACAATAATCCTTTTAAAGGCAAAATAAAGCTTAATATTCAGTTTTTAACATTACATTTTATATGCACAAATTTGTGTCACTCTTAGCTCTTAGTGAAACCTTCCACTCCTATTGTCACATAGAGTATTTTGATCAATTCCTATTATAGTTTATTAAAACTATTTTCTAAAACGCGAAATAACGGCTAAAACTCTAAGATTGCTTTTTTTATAATGCAAAAAAGTGACGTCACTGAACCCCCCCCCCCCCCCAATCACAAAATTACGGACCCCCTCCCCCTAACGAGTGAGACGTCAGTTATGGACGACCCCATACCCCTAAACCTTGCATTTTAGCTCAAACTTGACAAAAGTCGCATTTAGAATTTTTTTCAGACAACTATACCGGGAGGGGGGGGGGGGTTCAACCCCCAGAAAACGTTTACAGCCCTCTCGAACAAAATATAATTTATATAGAAAATATATACTTTTACCAGTGTCCGGCCCCCCGTAAAATTTAGTCCGCCGCCCCGAAAATTTCAAGTGCCCTAGGAGAAAAAGTCTGAAAGATACACTGCCCCCAATTACAACTTTAGTTTAGAGCTAATGTTACATTTTTTAAAAAAAATAACCTATTCTTCGTCGCGACTTGTTTGAAAAAAACAGTAGAACTAATGTTTCAGCTCTTTGATTAAAATTATACTAATAATAAGAAGGCTTAGCGTCTCTGCTAACTATGATATAGACTACGAGCCGACCCGCGGCATATCATACGCCGCTATTTTGTTGTTTTATTTTCTACTTTTCAGTAATTCATAATTTGTGAATTCGACAGTACCAATGCTGCCACTGAAAATATTTGCTTTAAAACACTATCAGTAGGTCGTTAAGGACGATACTACCCCCACCCTCCTTTCTCCCAACCCCTACCCTACACCCCCCCCCCCCCTGAAAGCAGCCTCCTCTTAGTTACCTCCCCTAAGTTTAAAATCGTTTCAAACTAAATTATCTGCCCCTAGTAACCGTCACTAAACCCGGCTCTACGATTGTAAAAATTTAGCGTGAACCACAGCTCACCAGACCATGTAGGGTTGGGGTGGTAGGGAGCGCGCTTACAGCTTGTTTTCTAGCGTCTCCAAGAAGAGAATTATATATATAGATATTATTGATATTATCAACGCCAACGCAGTTTATTTTAATCTCCGAATAGTTTGTAGGCTAAATATTCTTTCTCAGTGAAACAAAATACCATTGCTAGATTACATTTGGGGTTAATTACTGCCTGTTGGCAGATGAATTTTGCTTTCGTTTTATTTAAAAAGAAATAAATAAATAAAGTGAATTACATCATTTTATTGGAAGTTTCTTTTATTTTGTTATATTTGACTTTCGGTATATGGGGGGGGGGGGGGAGAAGGTCGTCCACAAATGACTTCAAGACATTTTGTCGATCCGACGTCTACAATCTACATAGCCACGCATCGTCAAAAAAAACCTTTTAAAACACAAAATTGGCACGTCGCACTTTCTTAGCCCCCCCCCCCCCCCCCCCTCTCATTACGCTACGTCACCCCTTTATCTCTCATAACTGTGGCGTCATTTATAGGCGACCCCAAATTGTACTTAACACTCGCATACTCTCATGACTAACGATAATTTCATCTTTTCATAGATCTAGACTAGATCAGTTGTTTAAACAAATATTCTTAACGTTTACACACTTTTATTAGGTTATTACTTATTACTTGAACTCTAATCTAGATCATCTAGATTTTATAATTTTCAGTTTCTGAATAAGGTTAATAGACCTATTAATAATATTTTACCAGTTGTATTAAATAGTTTTAATGACTAGATGTAGATTCTACTAATTCTAAATTAAATCGTGTAGTATAATCATACTCATAGGCCTGCTACTACTGCTAGTTATATTTTTGCCAATCATTAAATAACTAAAAACCGAAAAGTAAAACAAGTACAAAATATTGATAGTCTTACTGAAAGCACAAATTTCCGATAATAATTTAATTATAAGTCATGGCTGACATCAACAAAACATCGAAGGTCGGCAACGACATAGCAGCAACTAAGTTCGAAAAATTATTTATTAGCAAAGCAGAAAGCCTAAACTCCAGAAAAGGGAAGCAGCTTATTGCATTAAAAGGAAAAAATAAACTTGTTGGTCTTGTTTTGACGGGCAGTGTAATTGGAATTTGTATCCTTACAAAGTTACAACAGTCAACAACTTTGCTTTCTTTTTTTTTAGTTTTGGGTTTTACTTTAAAAAGTTTACTTTTACTAGATTAGATCTACTAACTGTTTGGCCGCTGTTTAGCGGCTTTACCTTCATTTTCATTCATTTTTAATTTTAGGCCTATATTATTTTAAATAAATAGGCTAATGAATCTCTAGAGGAGTTTACACTTTTCGGACACACACCAAAAATTACGTAGGAGCGAACACTTCGTCGGTTTTTGGCTCATAGAAACTTTAATTAGCATGTCTCACGCGAAACCACGGCGCCTGCACGTAAACTGTTCATTTATGAACACTTCCGTGTCAAGTACTTCCGTTTCCTTTCTCAAGAGTTATTTTTAGAAATTTTTTAACGTTGCATGGTACGCACATTTCTATTTTTACACCAGCCGGATGAAGTGACCTAGGGTTGGACTTAGGGGCAAAACTTGAACCAATCAATGCTTAGCTAAAAGGTTACACTATAAATAGCTTCTATATATGTATGGAACATCGTAAATGTCAAGGTTAATGGGTTTTTTTTGTGCTTGAACAATAAAAAAGGGGTGTTCGCTAACTTATTTGGCCTTACATGGGAGCGGACAGCAACACAAAAATATTACTAAATAAGAATTTAGAGCATAAAAGGGGCTGGTTATTGAAGGGAAAGGGTCAAAATAAGGTCAAGAAGGCAGTGGAATGCGAAAGAGGAGGGGGAATCATGTGACCTGGCTGGCTTAGCAGCGTACTGCGCGAGCCGCAATGGCTGAATGGGATGAACTTTGGGAGTGTGGGAAAAAGGTTTTATACTATTAAAATTACCTCACAAACAATCAATAACACAATATACATGCATATAATATATGTTTTTATTCATTAAATTGACTTTAAATTATTCTAAATGAACAAAAAGTGCTATGTCCGATGACGGGTAAAGGTGTCCGAACACATGTAAAACTGTATTACATGTGTTCGAACACACGTTAAGACCCCCCAGTCACTATAACAAGAATAGCTTAAGTTCTATGCGTATGAATACAAAATGACACACACATTATTAAAGTAGAATGGTTGCGGATAGATATGATACTTTTTTTTGTTTTCTATGTTAAGCGGTTACTGAATGAGACCGCATGGAATTTTTACGTTGCGTTTTTTCGCTATGTGTGTCCGAAAAGTGTAAGCTCCTCTAGTAAGCCTACTAAACTACTAACTGTAGTGTCAGTTTAGTGTAGATCATCTACAACATTCTACAAGCTAGATCTAGTTGTGAAGTATAAACGAGAATGAATGATGTAATTCAGTGTAGTATTACTATTACCCGCTAACTTGGAGGCGTGGTCGGTTGCTAACCGATTAACTTTGATAAATAAAATTGGTAGGGCCTATCAAATTAAAGGTAAATAAATTTAGTTTTTAAATGTTACAAAGTCAACTTGAACAATAGGCCTAATTAATTAATAATTAGGCCTAAGTTTAAAAGCTTATGCAACACCCTAACTTTTTGCATGATAATAAATTAATAATGTGATAGGTAAAAGGCAATAATAGCAGTGGTGTTATATAGTTGTATTGGCAGAGACAGGGGTATGTTGCATTTGTAGAAAATTAGTTTAATGGACTGAAATAATTTAAATTTTAAAATCCCCCAAAGGGATTATTATAGATACCTGTGTCCAATAATGGAATCTTCTTTAAAAAAAAGGGGTGTTGGGTTGTCAGTAGTATTTTAATCTCAACTAATTTTATGGTCAGAAATTAGGGTTAGATGTATGGTAGGACCAGGGTTGGGTTAGGGACAGGGTTAGCATTGACATTAGTCAGCCATGTGTGTATTTAGTTATGTGAACGGAAAAAAAGTCACAGGAAAAAAAGTCACAGTTTTTGCTAGGAAAAAAAGTCACAGAAAAAAAGTCACAGTGGAAAAATTATATCGGAAATAAAGTCACAGAAAAAAAGTCACAAAAATCTTTTTAGAAATATTTTTATTAATTTGTTAAGAATTGTAAAATTTTGTATGTTTATTGTTGTGGGTTGTATTTTTTTGATAGCATAAATTATTTATAGACGTTAAAAGCATTATGATTTATAACAATTGTAAGTAAAAAATACTCTAAGATAATTAACACAACAATCTCAACTTTTGTTACGTATTTAGTTAAATACGCGGTACAAAAGTTAATTATAAAAGAAATTTAGGCACATTTAGCCGTAGGCTATTCTCTGGTCGGCCTCTCCTCAGTAGGCATTGTCCGAAAATATTTTGTGTTGTTGACGTTAATTGTCAATGACAGTCTTTGAACCTTGTCGGCTTTCTGTTTTGATCCTAAGTTTTGTTATGTAATGAGCGTGATAAATGTAGACAGTAAAGGAGGTTGAACTAAACATAACTATTGTTGCCATGAGTTGAGGGCAGCAAGTCAGATGAACTTACCATTTCACGGTAATTTAATATTGGTATTTAAAAAAAAAACACGATGAAAAACGTGGACTTTGGGGCATTCTATTAAATGCTAATAAATCTTAAGTTTAAAATAATTACAATCTACATACTTCATAATACATATTTTTAGATGAATTATAAAAATTCTTATGCGTATACAGCCTACACACATTACATTACATTTAATTAATCTTAAGTTAATTTGCACTCTCTAAATATTTAATACATAAAAGTATTAACAAATATCATGCAAATATATATTTGTGACTTTTTTTCCTGTGACTTTTTTTCTGTGTTTTTTTTTCCTGTGACTTTTTTTCCTACAATCTTTAGTTAACTACCAGTAACCTAACACCCCTTTTTTAAAGAAGATTCCATTATCAGACACCGGTGTAAACATTCTCCCCCATTGGTATTTTTTAAATTGAAATATAGTATAAGTATATAAATTAAACAACCATTTTAATTTAGGCTGGCCTTGTATACAATTGACTTTTGACTTTGACTTAGTCATCTTTGCTCCTTATGGAACATAGGGCCTCCACCATTTCCTTTCATTTCTTCCGATCACCGGCTATTAATTTTGTCATCTCCCAAGACATCCCTGCTGGCTTCAGTTCTTCAAGAAGACTCCGCCTCCAGGTCTGTCTTGGGCGCCCTCTCTTCCGGTTTCCCTGGCGGTTCCACTCAAGCGCTTGGCGTGTAACATTAGGGTAAGCCTTTCGCATCGTGTGACCCACCCAGCGCCACTTCCTCCTTCTTATTTGCACACCCATAGGCTCCTGCCTAGCTTTCCTCCATAGTTCTATGTTCTGCACTTTGTCCTCCCATCTCAGTTTCAATATCTCTCTAAGGCATCTGTTCATGAAGGTCTGTATCTTTGCTGTGCTTGCTTTGGAGACTCTCCATGTCTCTGCTCCATACAGCAGAACTGCCTTGACATTTGAGTTAAATATCCTAATTTTTGTGGTAATGGAGATGGCTGAACTTTTCCATATGGGTCGCAGAATTGGCTATTGGTAATAGGAATATCTGGCCTATTTTAAGTTGACTGTGAATAATCTATTTTCAATTTTAATACAGTAGACAGGGAATAGACATCCAATCCAAACTATCTCCAGCCAACTATCAAATTACCATTTTAAACTTAAGGCAAAATAAATATCATCTGGGAACAACAGTCCAATAACCCATTATTCGTTAAATGTACTGCATGTAAAGTTTGTATACACTGGAATAACTATTTATTTTAAATTATTTTTGTTTTGTATGTTATTTCCTTTAACTTTCATTAGATGCATATACAATGTTGTCAGTAAAGCAAACAAAATTGATGGAAGCTTTTGATAAAGTCCCAGAATGAAGAATTTACAAAACAGCGCTGTGATTGTGATGCATGCATGAGCTAAAAATGGAGAAATGAACTTGCAGAATTACACAAAATTTCAACCAAGATTTATTCTTCTACTGTTCATTATTTGCAGTTGAAATTAGCTTATATGTCTACTCATTTTCTTTAAGATTTATTTCTATAAAACTATGTTCATTATAAAAAGCTAGGCCTACCACATGTAGTTATCAAATTTGTATTCAAATTAAGGATTTAATGTCCTTTTCTGTTAATATTTTTTCATTATGCGGTTGATTTTACATGTGTTAAAATGATAAAAGAATGTATGTTGTAATGCTTAGAATGACTGAGTGAATTTAATGTACATTATTTAAATTAAAATAATTTTCTGGTTTCTACTATGATCTGACCAGGATACAAATGTATTTGTTTGAGCTGTAATTGATTTACTTGAAATAAATGTTCTCTTGTCTTTTTTTAAATTTGACTTTTTTTTCCTAGAGAAAATTTTAGTTCATGTGTAATAGTAATATAATAAAGTAGCCATATTTTTTATGGATTAATTCTAGGTTTGTTGGAATTAAAACGGAATTTTAAAAAATCAGCTTTATTTTAAGAAATCAAAATGTGTTTAAATGTAAGGTCCGATCTTCAAACTGTGGAAGATGTTTTTATGAAAATGAGTTGCTGTTTCAATTCAAAGCTTGCAACACACACTCAATAACAGCCTGTAACTTTCGTAAAGTTAAGTTAAGACTATGTAAAGGATCTTTGACATTAACTAACACTAGGTAAATCAATTCATGAATAAAGATTATAATTTATGCAGTACCATGCTAATTCATGGCTGTAATTTTGTAAAGGTATATTGATTTATTTACAGTCACAGCTGTATACTCTATATAGTATTAAGAAATGTAATGTAATATGTAGAACTTGTTGGTATTATCTGACTATACTCCAGAGGCGTAGCGACCCTTCCCAGCGCCCGGGGACAAACTTTCGATTTGCAACCCCCCCCCCCTAAACTTTTCATTTGCACCCCCCTCCTCAAACTTTCAATTTGGCGTGCCCCTAAGGTTGGCGCCCGGGGACATATGTCGTCGTCCCCCTGCCCCCCCCCCCCCCCCCCTTGCTATGCCTCTGCTATACTTTGTAAGGGCTTAATAGGATGCTTGTATTGCATAGGTAATCTCTTTACTAGAAACAGATGGTCCTCACATATATAAACCAACTGTGAACACAGAAATCAAAAATAAAATATTTATCATTGTGACAGATTTTTTTACATTTAAACACTTTCATTTGTGAGAGTTATTAAGTATGCTAAAAAGTATGGGACGCCATGGTTGCATAGTAGTGCATACGGTTGCTAAACCAAAAGTCTCATGTTCAAATCCTGAGTTCAAGTCTCTGAGTTCACCCAGCTCTGATGGGGACCTGACTTACATTAGGGAAAGAGTTCAACGGGGTACATTTGGTTTTCCATAAAAAATTCGCCAACATTTAAACGCTAAATTTCTTTCTGCTATTCAACTTAGACTCACTTGAAAATATAACATAGGCTTTACGGTAAACAAATAATGAAATGGAAAAACAAGACCAGTTGAATTCACCACACAGAAATTTCTAAACTCTGAACAAATTGACTGGAGAATTAACTGTTGCGTTTAAATTTACAAACGTGTCTCCCAGGAAGAAATGTCTGAAAGAGAAAGCAACATTGAAACTGTTACACTCTTTAAGTTAACCGACCCTTATTAAATGTCATCTATCTATATATATATAAAAGCTATGTAGGTCTGTCTGTCTTTTATGCATTACTACAGCTCTCATCACACCGCCGTGAAACTTTGGGAAGTTGTTGAGAATACTCCTGTGGAGGTTTCTGCTGGGAAATTTTTTTTTCAAATTCGCATGGGTGGCGCCCCGGTAGTGTGCGAATTGTTTTTTTCTCTATATACGGTATATAAAAAATAAAAATCCGATGCGTTTCGACACCGTTCATCCGTGTAACATGAAACTGGGGAGATGATTAGAACACTCCATGGAAGGGTTCTGAAAAAAAAACTGTTAACTTCCCAAGGGTAGCGACCCGGGAGGGTGCGATTTTTCTCTACTCTACATAGGGGTCATCCATAAATGACGTCACGCTTTTTTGACGATTTTTACCTCACATATCGTCACAAAAAGCCAGACCCCCCCCCTCAAAAATGACGTCACAACTCAGTCTGCAAAATGGCAGTTGAATTTTTCTTAAAACATCGATATTTTTCCAAAATCTTGTCAGAACTATTTTTCAGAGTATTTTGATCAATTCCTATTACAATTTATTAAAACCGTTTTGTAAAACGCGAAATAAAGGCTAAAACTTGTTTTCTAACATTACTTTTTATAATGCAAAAGTGTGACGTCACACCATCTGAACCCCTCCCCCTCATCACACACCGTCACAAAATTACGCCCCCCCCCTCCCCCTACTAGTGTGACGTCATTTATGGACGACCCCATACGGTATATAGAAATAAAAGTCGATTGCGGTTTCACACCGCCATCAAACTTTGAGGAGTTGATTAGACCACTCCAGGTGAGGTTTCTGTAGAAAAAAATTTATTTCGCAAGGGCGGCGCCCCAGGAGGGTGAGATTTTCTCTAAATACGGTATATAAAAATGAAAGTCGATTGCGGTTTGACACCGTTCATCTGATCGCCATCAAACTTTGGGGAGTTGATTAGAGCACTTCGGTGAGGTCTCTGTAAAAAAAAACTTTTTTTTTATTATTCGCTCACTAAATTAAATCAGGCGTATCCGCCGGCGCCCTGGTAGGGTGCGATTTGGTTGCGAGCAAAAATTTCAGTTTCGGCCCCCAAATGCTCACATGGGCCGCTGAGGGCCCAGTAATACATTTTTTTAAATAATCAGTAAAATTAACTAAGGTTAGATTATTAACTGGGTTGTTTCCTTTTGTCCGTACAAAAATCCAAACAGTTTTGTCACTTTGCGAATGATGCAATTAGAATCTATTTTTAATCAGAAATTGAGACGAGCTTCTAAAAAAAATACACTATTAGTAACGCTAACAAATTGCATAAGTCACACTGATGTTTATAACACGTCAAATATTTTTTTTTCTACGTGTTAAAGAAAAAATCCTGTTGATTTGTGTCACTTTAGCGAATGATGCAATCTGCAGATTGCATCATTGTTTCAGAAAGCTATTTAGCGCTTTGGGTTTTCCTGTGTGAGCACTATGGCGTCTAAGTTAGTTTTAAGGAGCCAGGGGGCCATACGCGGAGCGTCTTCGGTAGTGTAATCGGGGGCTTCCGAGAGCGCCCCTCTACATCCCTGACAGATAGGCGGTCACCGAAGTGTGTTCTACCTCATTATTTCGGTAGTGTAGGTAAAAGTCGGATGTGGATCGACACCGTTTATCCGTGTGCCTTTAAACTTTGGGGATTTGATGAGAATGCTCCCGAGAAGGTTTCTGTGAAAAAAATAATTAAAATTTGATATTTGGGGCGCCCTAGGGGGGTGCGATTTTCGTCAATACAAAATTTGGTGCCCAGAGTTCCAGAGCGGCTATGTTAGCACTTGGCATCCGTTAATCGTACGTCCTTTATAGCGGGTAAGGGCTACAACTATATTCAGGGTTGAAACCCGCCGGCGCCCCGGACTACCCCGCGAGCAATATGGCGTCTACTTTCGTTTAAAAACAAGCTATACGCTAAAGACACAATGGGCAACAAAAATCGTTGGCTATATCGAACCAGGCGCGACACCCGGCGCTTCTGCAAGTTTCGATTTGGCGCCCTGGACTTTCCCGTGAGCGCAATGGCGCCTACGTTTGTTCTAAACAGTGATATAGACTATGTATAAAATGGGGCGTTACAGTCGTTCACTAAATTGAACCAGGCGCCTTTGCCGGCGCCTCGACAGGGTGCTATTTGGCGCCCTGGGTTATCCTGTGAGCCCTTGGCGCCTACATTAGTTAGTTTTAAGCAGCGAGGGGCCGTACGCGGCGCCCCTGTGGTAGTGTAACCGGGGGCTCTCGAGAGCGCCCCTCTACACCTGGGCGGTCACCGTAGTGTATTCTACCTCACTATTACGGTGTGTGATTAAAGTACATTCAAGGCTTTCGTATGGTAGGTAAACCCCGTGACCCGATATTTATAATCCAAGCCCAGGTATTGTTACATTTAAATAACTCAGTTTTAGAAAACAAAGTCACACGTCTAAGAATTTAGGATTGGTAACGAATTGATGAAACCTTTCTTACATATTTCGTCAGACTTTCTTCTATCTCCGCAGCAATGCGCGGGGACGGGACCAGTGTTTCTTCCAGACTTTTTTCTCCGGGGGGGCACTTGAAATCTTCGGGGGGGCGGTAAACTTTCTTCGGGGGGGCGGACAATGTTAAAAGTATATATTTTCTATATAAATTATATAAATTTCATTTCGTTCCAGGGGGGCGGTAAAAATTTTTCGGGGGGGCTTCGCCCCCCCGAAGAGATGCCTGGAAGAAACTCTGGACGGGACACTAGTTTTTTTTTGTTGTTTTTTTTTAATTTAAATGCAGCATGTTCTTACAGTTCTGTACCCTCTCCCTTATGAGTTGGACCCTTTTTAAATAAAAAAAATCATTTGAAGCTGTAGTATTGATTTAATTTCAAGGAAACAAACGACTACAAGACCTTACACACTTATTTGTTTTCTACCGTTCTATGCAATGTATGCGTGCACGCGCACACACACACAGACAGAAAACTCAGAATGGGGGAGGTGTAAACTAAAAACGTCGAGATTTACTTGCACGATTACAATACACTATACAGCGTCATGTGGGACATCTCAACGACAAAATCGTTGAGCGTCTGAGTCAGTAGGGAGGTGTAAAAGGACCAAAATCTCATTTGATTTTTTTCACTACTTTCCCGTATCCAAATAGATTTAGATCAATCGGTTAAAATATTATTTTTTAAAATTTAGAATCCACCTGTTATCAGTAGGCCCTAAAATATTCTTTAAATAACCTAAAGTAGGTTTTTTAAAATAATTATGCGAATAAATATTAAAGGGAAACTACTCCTAACATTTATGCATTACTTTTAGATTAGGCCTCCCTTAATTCTAAAATCTAAAGTCAACACTACAGTCGACCCACAGTTTACCGCATCTAGATATAGATCTAGATCTAAATATTATATATAATATTAGTTTACTATTAATTTAATATTCTAATCTAGTTCTAGATTAGATCAGCAGCTCTCTATATAAAAAACTGACATCATGATTATGTTACGAGATGATGTCAGTCTCAGTGACTCATCAAATTATTTCGTAATAATAGGCTAAGTCGTAAGTCTAAGTATTAGTTAGTATTAACTAAGTAAGTAATAATATTTTAGATCTACTAGACTAGTGGTTAGTAACTTAGTAGTATTATTAGGCCTTTTTTTAGTTTTACTTATTTTATTAAGTTATTAGACTAGCGACTAGTAGTTAGTAGATCCTATTCTAGATTAAGATATTTTAAGTCTAGATCTGTGTTATGTAAATAGTAAATAAAAAAAAAAATACTAAATTTAACTAAATGTATTGTATTTGTAATACTTAGATTTAGATCTAGATCTAGTCTTACTTATAATTACTTAATGTATAATGTATACATAACAAACATTTAACATATGCAATACCTTCTAGTGAATCAATTCTAGTGGCTTCTAGATCTAGAATCTACTTCTAGAGATCTGGTCCTAGTGCTGTAGTAGTAGGTGGTAAGTACAGTACTCGTACATGATCATATTTCATAAATTACTTTTAGGTGCATAAATCGCCCGAGACTAGTGAAAAATTTGCCTCATTGTTAAGGTTTTATGCTGTGATATATAATTTTTATTATTATATTTGTGTCAAATATTAGGCTATAGATAACTGAATAATAAACCCAAATCAATGTCTAAATTAATAAATGGGGCCTATAGCCACCATATTTCACCATTTATGACGTCCACACGGGGGGGGGGGGGTCCAAAAAATTGACTTTTGTGGACGCGTGTGGACAGGAGGAGGGGGGGGGGTTGGCCCAATGTGGACATCCACACATTAAAAATGTGGGACGGAGTGGTCTAGCGGTAGAGAGCTGGACTGCTAACCCGTAAGTCTCGAGTTCGAATCCGGGTTCAAGTCAGTAGACCGTCCCTGAGTCCACCCAACTCAGATGGGTACCTAACTCACGTTAGGGAAAGTAAAGGCGGCTGGGCATAGTGCTGACCACACTATCTCTTCATATGCCGAGGTCACAGAAACAAGTGAACTCTACTTTACTTGCCCCATAGACCGTCAGGTTTGAAAGGGAAACTTTACTTTACTTTACACATTAAAAATCTAACTTTATTTTTGGTAGTGTGAAAGAAAAATATTTCCAAGCAAAGCTAAAGTTCAACTGTCCTATCTCTCTTGCCCTCACCACCCAGCTTGGGTCTATGCCGTGGCTTAACCTTGAATACAATAGGGTATCCCATTACGTGTTTCCCCCACATTTGCAGCCCAGGTCAAAGACCAGGCGACCTGCATTGCCCCTAGCCTGCACTTCTCTAGGTAGGCGGGGTCATCCCAGTTCAGTTGTGAGACTGGAGAGGGGTGGAGGGGGGGGGGGAGCAAGCTGTCCCTGTTCAGGTGTGGGACAGGAGGTGGGGGGCGTTAACCCACTAGCATCAACATTGGACTCAGTAATATAACATTGTCAATGCAACTACAAGTGTGCGAAATAATGGCTAGTCAAAACACTGCGAAATATGTTAAATTAAATGATTTGTATCTAATAAAACTCAAGCTCCTGGTCCATCAGAGTCTGAACAAAAACCAACGACCTCTACAAGTGAGTCTAGACCATTAGTTTCAGAAGCAAAAAAAGCAAAACTAGATGTGGATGATTCTTTAAAAAAAATGCACCAGCGCAAGAAAAATTAAAAGAGAACATAAACCTAGAAAGAGCTCGAATCGTCAAATTACAAGAGCTTAAAGACTGTGGTTTGGTGACGGCAGAAAATTTGAAACAGCTAGAATATTCCAAAAATTTGGTTAAAAAGTGTGAACAAAAGTTCACTCCTTGTGGATATTGGAAAGGGTAACAAGAGTGTAGAAAAGTTTGCCCGGCCGAGATGTGGGCGTCCATCTCTGGAAGAAGAACAGAGTGATCTGCATAAGACAATAATTGACATTGTCACCAGAGGTGCTGGAGCAGATCAAAGGCCAAGGGCTGAAATATTGCATGCCTGTTTAACTCTGGATGACTTAGCAGCTGAGCTAAAAAATCTAGATTTCTCTCTAAGCAGGTCAGGATTGTACTTGAGACTGATTCCCCGTAGGCTAGACACCACTGAAGGCAAAAAACATATCCAAACAGTACAGGAAAACGGTGAGCGAAAGTTGCATGAAAATGCAAACTTTGCATTTTCAACAAAGGAATACCTAAAAAGTATTTCCTCTATGTTTGGGCCACAGGCTGTGTTTGTCTTGTCAGTTGACGGTAAGGCTAAAGTCCCCATCTGGCTGCAGCCAATAAACAAGCCCCACTGCTGATGTGTCTGGAATACCAAGTCAGAGTTCCAGACCATGACTTTGTTATAGCTGCTAAACACAAGCTTACACCCTCTGTCTATGCAGCTTGCACAATTAAAGCACCTTCTGAGCTTGAAATAACACACTCTGGGCCAACGTATATAGCCATCAAAAGTGCCAAGCATGAGCAGCACAGCTTTTACACATGGGAGAGATGTGGATCATTTGTTACATCTTGATTCTTTTAAAGAGGTAGCTACCCATGAAGGCAACATTAAACCAATATTCCTTGCTTTCTTGGATGGAGGACCTGATGAGAACCCACGATTTTCTCAAACACTAGTTGTAGTTGCAGACAGGTTCCAGAAGTACAATTTAGATGTGTACATAGCTATGACACATGCGCCGGGAATGTCTGCCTACAATTATGTGGAAAGAAGAATGGCCCCACTGAGCAGGGAACTAGCGGGCTTGATATTGCCACATGATTCATTCAGTAGCCATTTAAATGCCTCTGGAAGAACTGTAGATCCAGAATTAGAAAAAAAACTTCCAAAAAGCAGGAGAGGTGTTGGTTGAGATCTGGAGTAATATCAAGTTTGATGGTTATCCTGTCGAATTTCCCAGTACACATTCCAGATCATCAAGTGCGCTAATCGGTCCTGTTGCGGTGCATTTCACACATCTTGGATGGAAGTATTTCCCAATCGCTTTTTGCCAGCTCCATATCCAATGAGAATCACAGCTGAAGGTCCAGTAGTTCCCGAACCAGCTTGTGTACAGCCATCTGACAAGTTCATGACCCTTCGGCAGAGACTGGCCACCAACCTGAGACCAGCAGCAGCTTCAGCTTACAAAACAGAAGTTCCTTTTGATCTGTTCTGCCCAACTCTCACTAAAGAAATGAGCAAACGCATTTGCAAATCATACAATGTGTACATGCCATCAAAAGCTGCAGTAACACGTCATACTGAACATGATGGCTGCTGTGGAACAGAAACAACCTCCGCGGTACTCGAGCTTGCACAGGCAGAAAGCAGTTCAACGCAGGAGCAGGATGACCAATGACCTGCAGTCTTTAACAACATTTTTGACACTCTCAACTGCCCCTGGGAGGATTGCTAAACTTCTTTTTAAAGAAGTGCTTAAAAAAAAATTTCATTATTATTCGATTTTTAGCCTTTGGCATATTTTCTTAGACACTATTTGTAAAAAACGATAACCAAACATATGAATACATTCCTTATTTCCTAATAATAAAAGCCGTTTAAAATAACATGATTAATTGTTCAACACTACCTAATAGAAAAAATATCTCTTGTTGAGTTGTAAATACATTGTGAAAATGCAATTTTGATTTCAATTTATTCTTTAAAGAATCAGCTATACTGTTATTATCAAAGAATCGATTTAAAAGTAATTGTTATCCTAGGGCCAGCCGCTGCCCTTTTGTAAGACTGTTGCTTACTTTTCTGTGTGTGACTTCTAAGCGTCTTTTATAGTGCTGTTAAAGTATTCCAGGACCATCATTCCTTGTAGGCTGTGTGATGGTGGGCATTATTTCCTCCATATTAAAAAAAAGTATCAGAAATTGATACACGTGACCGTTTATTTTGTAAATGTTGTAAATTAAAAATATAATATAGTTTTCTATAAATATAAACATTTCTTCCAAAACACTAGTTGATTTGTTGAAATATGAAGTTGTTTTAGCTCAACTATGATTTTAACTTCTTTGTCAATAGACCCTATATCTACATTCTGTTTAAATGCGTGACGTAATACTACCACCCTCCAATTCTGCTTTTCATTTTTCTGGTTGGGTATGTGATGTGATCTCTGTATAACCTGCCACAATTTTTGTCTTGAAATTAATTAACTGGTCACTTGTAGTGTCTATAGTGTTTTATTAGTGTTGCGCTGTTAATCTGCTTGGAGTGACATCACCAGCAATCTAAAATAGCAACTCTTGCTATTTTAGATTGCTTTATGCAAACTTCAATGTATGCTGTAAGCTTACTGATTTCTAAACTAATGTGAATTCACAGTAACCCCTCAGCTGTGTCTTGTTTAGGAAAATAAACCGGGAGTGATCTCCCCTAAACTTTCTCGAATATTTTTATATAAAATAACAGGGGATGGGAACTCGGGCTATAGACATGATTTTTAATCCATTTTAAATACTTAAAGTTTTAAAAATAGAATAAAATCTCGTAGACAAATTAATTGCACACCAAGTGAACGCGAAATAAAAAAGCGCATAATAGTGCGCAATATTATTAGTACTTTTAAATTTACATTAGTTTTTTGAGAAATCGGAAGTAGCGTAAATTACTACTTCCGGTCAACGGAAATGACTCAAAATTTAACAGAAGGTGGAGAATTAGATCTTTTACTTACATGTGAAATTTCATTTATCTATCTGAAATAGTACTCAAGTTATAGGCTTTTGAAAAATTCAAAGTAGAAAAAGTACCACTTCCGGTTATCGGAAATCGCTCAAAAGTTGATACGGATCTACGATTTTGATAAAATACTTATATATGAAATTTCATCAATCTAGCAGTAACGGTACTCAAGTTATCGTGTTTACACACGGACACACAGACAGACACACACACACACACACAGACATACGGACAAGATTGCAAAATTATGTTTTTCCGTATCAGTGAGGTGTAAAACGTCGAGATTTGTAAAAATCTCGATTTTTTTTTTTTGCACGATTACAATACTTTCTCTATACTACGTATATACGAGAAAGTAAAAAATGCTATACTTGAAATTTTTATTAGTAGAGAAAAGCTTTTTAAATTGACTAAAAATTAAGTAATTACTAATACTATCATAATTTGTTGCTCACAAGTTGATTTTTTTTTCTACATTTTTAAAGGTTTAATTTATATTTCTTAAGTCAAAGGCTATTGTTCTGTATTTTTTAATAAACCTTAGGTTAACAGTATTGTATGTTGGAATAAAAAAAACTTTTTGAATGCAATGTTTTTTTACAAGCGTTTATTTAGTTTGCAATGTTTGTGGGTTTGAGGCAATTTTTGTAACTCAGTTTGACCCACTTCTAATGCAGCGATTTCATTCAAACTTTCCAGATACATTCCTCTTTGATAACAATATACAAGTCTATCAAATTTTGATTCAATTTAATTAGATGTTTAATTAGTCACTAAAACATAAACAGTTTAAAAACTAAGAGGAGATAACAAAATTATATCACTCCATATATTACTATATTACTTTAGCTACTAAAACATTTATTAAAGAAACCAAATTAGATTTCTTATTTTAAGTGCATTTAAAAGCCTGTTGCTATAAAGTTTCTTTCAAATATGTTTTATTAACAATATAATTATTTTTTTTAAATCATAGCTTTCAAAATGTATGTTTTTTTTATTGTTTCTTAAATTTTTTTATCTTTTAGGTTGAAATGTGCAGCATGAAAATCACCTTCCAATACTTGGCTTTAAACAGCATTTGTTTGCTAGTTTTAAGCACACCAGTGTTAACAAAGTGCACTGAACAATGTAATCAAGGGGAGTTCTGTAAAGATGATGAATGTCTGCCATGTCCATTTGGGTAAAAAACAACTTAATCAGTCAACCTGTATTTTATTTTGTTTAATTTTAACTTGTTCAGTATAGTGAAAAAAAATAATATTTTTAATCAATTACTCATACTTATAGATATGAATAGTTCTAATCTTCAATAAGGATGTTCTAGTGATACGCGCTAGGGTTAGATTTTGGGCTGAATTAGTAATAGATGATAGAGGCATAGCTAAGTTCCTAAAATTGTATATATAAAAATTTCTTGCCCTTAAAAACTTGATTACCAACCCGCAAGTGTTGAGTTCAATTCACACGGTAGAGTTCATGTGCCCTCACTGTGCCAACCCAGTTCTGATGAGTACTTGACTAGTCTTTGAAAGTAAAGGCAGCAAGGCATATGTGCCACAGTCAGAGAAATAGATGAAAAAAATCTACTTCATCTGCCTCATAGGCCATCTGGTCTAAAAGGGAACTTAATTGTTTTTACAATTTATTTATTAGTCAAACCATTTTAATTGTAGTGTTAATAAAAGACACACTGCAGTATCTAACACATTATATTGCATGTAAAACTCCTGCTAGAAATATATTATTACTATTTATTGAAAATCATTTATTAGTTATCCAAATGGAACCACTCCCTTAAACATAACTTATCCCTAAACTTTATCCCAGCACAAATCAAAACCCTTAACCTAATTAAAATATATAAATTGTATATATCATTATATTATGTCATTTAATAACTCCTACAGTAATTGGATTTGTTTAAATTAAGCATATCTAATTGGATAATTTTATCAGACTGAATTGACCAGCTTGTAATTTGGTAACTCATGGAAATTTATATTCATTAAAACCTCCAATAGCCATAACAGGCAGTGTTCAATTCATGCTGTATTATTAGGGGTACTGGTTCACAAACTGTTAGTTCATTGCCAATCTCCTTCTCCTACTCAGCGCTCATTATATTTTTATTTTCTCAGACAATTTCAAAAGAAACCTAGTCATCAAGACCTCACTTGTGAACCATGGACGACTAAACCAAAAAATGAAAACTGGGTAATAGTCAAGAATGGATCCAACACTGAAGATGTAGTGTGGGGCTGTGAGGAAGGCTATTATAAATATGAATATAGACATGACGAGTACAGCTGTATCTTAAACCAGACCTCCAGTACAGAAGTTACAACAAATGCCACCACTACTTTAGATTCACTGACTGATAATACAACGATTGCTAAATTTCCTTCTGTCCACTCTGGTGAAAATAAGAAACTTGTTATTGGACTTTCTGTAGGATTATGTGGTGGAGTTGCCGTTGTTGCTATTATAGTTATATTTATTTATTATTGTAGACGTAGACACAAACAACGGGAGTCCAGGAGTACAGGACCAGAAGGTAAACCCTTAGTGCAAGAACATCAAATTAAAGACTTCATTTACAAACTGGGAACTCCAGAGTGTCAAATTTTTTTTGGTACTTTAAAGGATCCTAGTGGAAAGTTTAATTTTCATCAGGAGTTAGAAGAACAGAAAAAATTAAGTACAGAAACAGAGAAACAGTATGCAGGTGTACTTAAAAGATGGCTAGAATCAAATAACAAACAAGTTCACAAAAAATATATTAAAAAAGCTCTCATTGCAGCAAGACGTCCAGATTTATATTGCGTCATGTACCCAGATGATGCCTCAAATAATGTCCAACCCACTGACCAAGTTGAGGGACAGGCTAGTAATCCATCATCAGCGATAGCAATGGCTGATATCAATAATGCTGTTCAAAATGACTCTCCTTAGTTAACTTATTAACAAAAATTAAACATCTCAGTGTTACGAAAAACTTTCTACCATATTATGTTACAACTTGACTTAATTGAGAATTCTGTGATGGAATATCAGAATTGGTGCAGCTTCCAATTAAATGTGTCTTTTTTCACTAGTCTGTTATTACCAATATTTTGAACAAGTCATGTAGATTATTACTCTAGAATTACTAGAATAAGATAAAGGATAATTATTATCTTTAGTTTAGATAAGAAATGCTAAATTATTACCCAAAAGCTGCTCAAACCAACTAAATGACTTGGTTTATTTTTATTTATGTTAAGTTTATTTTAAACTTAAAACTCCAGTTATTAGTTGTATTCTTCTGGATACTTGCTTTTTGTAACAAAAAATTACCATTAATTAAATGTTAATGTAATTAATTGATATGGGATTTGGATAATTTCATAACCTAAAAATTTATATTTTGATAATACTTACAAAAAAACAATCAGTCTAGTCCTACAGCCCTTGCTTTGCTTTCAATAGTCCTCCATGATTTTCTTGGTCTGCCCACATTCCATCCCTTTTCCTTGAGGATTTCAGACTTGGTGATATTTTCTTCTGTTCTCCTTAGCTTTTGCCCAATCCATCCCAACATTGCAGGTTTTGTAGTCTTTGCCATGAACTGCTGCTTCATTCTATGCCACTGGTGTGTACATGAGATTCTTTCTGTCCATCTTATTTTGATGATGTGATGTAGCCATTGGTTATTGAGTTTGTTTAGGGGGAATAGCCTTCCTTTGGACTGATAGGTAGTGTAGCAATGTGATCTGTGCATGACCTTCCTTGTCAAAAACTTACCATCTCTTGTCTAAGATTTTTGTACAAAGCCTCTTTCAGTCTCATAGGGATGATTCTTGTCAGTACTTTACTACTTGGGACAGACAGAAGCATTATTCCTCTCCAGCTGCTGTACTGTGACAGGTCTCCTTTCTTGGCAGCTTTACAAGATAATCTCATTTACAGTCAGTCGAGGCTATCTTCTCTTTTAAAATATTATTTAGTACAGGTTTTATAATGTCTGCAGATATGACTGGGTCTGCTTGGAGTGCATCTGCATCCCTATACTGTGTATTGAGGTTTATTTTCTCTTTATCATCCTTGCATTGGTTCATCTTCTGATTTTTCTTTCCTGTCTACTATCTTATCACATGACTTTGGTGTGTTCCATTCTTTTTACAAGCTTTTACTTAGTTCACAATGTCTATTTTTCAATTTAATTAGATGTTAAATTCATCATCATCACTGCTGGGGTATAGGCCACCAACCAAAGATCTCCAGAGTCCTCTGTCCTGTATAATCTTTTCAACCTGACTCCAAAGCTCATTGTTGTGCTTTCAGCCTCAAATTCCCATCTCCTCTTGCGCTGAGGGTTCCACTTCAATGCTTGCCTTGTGATGTTGGTTAGCGCAGTGTGTGTTCTATCCAACCCCATCTTCTTTACCTTATTTTTTCTTCAGCACTAAGTTGTACTTTTGTTTGCCGTAGTTGAACGTTGCTGATGGTGTCAGGCTAGCGGATCCTGAGTTATCATCTGAGACAGCCATTTATAAATATCTGGACTTCATCAGTGATTATCTTTGTTGTCCTTCAAGTCTCTGCCCCATACAGCAGCAATAATTTTATGTTGGAGTTGAACAGATGCTCCTTGGTTGTTAAGGAAAGCTCACAGCAAACCTAGATGTTCTTTAGCTGTGTGACGACTACTCTTGGTTTGCCTAACCTTGCTTTATAAAAGCCGCATCTGTTCCTCCCTGAAAGTCCACAATACTACCTAAGTAGACAAAGGACTGGCTTTCTTCCGAGGGGACTTCACCAAGTTTGACCTGTCCTGTGCTGGCGGCACTTAAGTCTTAAGTCTTGTGCAATGTCATTAAAAATTATTTAAACAGTTTTGAAACTAAAGGGAGCTAAAATTAAATACTCCCAATAAACTCGATCAGCGAACAGTTGAGGTAATTAGGTTGTCACAGTTGGCTGATTTCTCACCTGAGAGTTGCCCACAAAATAATTATATCTATAATTCTCTTCATGGTGACCATACGAAACACCACGCAGCTTAGCCACCACCATCATCCCCACCTGTCAGGTGTGCTGTGGTTCACCCCAAATGTTGACAATAGTAGAGCGGTTCGAATAAGTGACGGTCATTAGGGGCTGATAATTAAGTTTTTAAACGATTTGTACTAAGGGGAGATAATAAGTTATGCTTGATATTTTCATTGTCGTCTGTAAATGGCTTTCACTGGGTGGGGGGAGGGGGAGGCAGGGGGTTGGGGTAGTGTCAAATTCACAAATTATGAATTGAATTGCTGATAAGTAGAAAATAAAACAACTAGATAGCAGTGTATGCTACGTCGCGGGTCAGCTCGTGTAAATAATTACCTTTTATAGATCACAAGCTACTGGTCAGTTTTAACAGGAATATTTTTAGTCATAGCCTATGTAAAGTCAACTTCATTTGGGACAAATTACTAAAAAGTGGAAAATAAAACAAATATAAAAACCTTTAAAATAACAAGCTTTTTAGTGTACTAAAAATAAGAAAGTAAAAACATGAGTGACCAAATCTTTAATTAAAGAAAGCATGTTTGTTTTATCTAATTTTCAGTGCATTAAAAAGCTTGTTATAAAGGCTTTTATATTTGTTTAACTGTTTATTCTTTTTCTTTCTCAATATGTTAGAAAATTCTGACTTCCAAAATTCCTGTATACCTACCTAGCCATTGTTGTTAGTTTCTTCTATATGACCAGAGAATTCTTTATGCCTATCCTTTACCCCACTGCTAAAGACCCCTTTACTGTTAATAAATATTACTACTATAGATATTAAGCTATACCATATTTGTGTATAATTATTTTAATTACTATTGTTGAGAACTGTTGTACTTTTAACATTCCATTATTCTGTGATATTCTATTGTTTAGTTGATATTAAAAAACATAAATGTTTCATTATTTTTCACTTAGTACAAATTAGGGTATATGATGTAAAAGAGTAGTTTCAAGGTTTTCTACACGTCTTTATTTTTTTTTAATCAAGTACTGTGGTGTCTTGAAAAACAAACATAATCTATTCCATAGTGTAATTCTTTCACCAAAAAGTTCATTCAGTGAAAAAAAAAAGCGTATGATCCATAGGTTTGTTGTTCAGATTATTCAGTCACTTAGCTGTCATTTGGTTGATTGTTAAATAAAAACTCTTCAAATTATACATCTGAAATTTATAATTATTTTGTATACATTTTATATTACGAATACTTACATACATTTGATTAATCAATGTGTTGTGTATATGAATATTTGCTGTATTCATTAACAACAACAAAAATGTGATTTTTAGTGCCTTATAAACCCTTTCTGTTATTTTTATTTCACTTACTTAAATTATATTTTTTAAATGTATTATGCAATAGAAATATTCTGTGTTTTAGAAAACAAATACAAATGTCATATTATGTATATATTATGTATATTTGAATTCAGTGAATTATATTGCTTGTTGGTTGATGAAGTCTTTTGAATGGTTTAGTTAATGGAAGAGAAATAATTACGATGAATTGGCGAAAAGATGTACAGTTTAAATTCTAATAGCGTCAAAAAGTGTTAAAATGTACATCTTCAATCAAAGCTGGCCAATTATTCACACTGTTTAAAATATTATAATTGTTCTAATATGTTGTAATTTTGTATCATTTTTATAATAAAGTGCGTTTTTTCTATTATTAATTTGTTGCCTTGTTTTTATATACAACCTACTTCGAGTAAATTACGATTTTGCTATTTCAAATGTTATTATGGATCTATGTAAAATTGAGTTAAATATTAAAGCATGGAACTGATCTAGTTATTGTATAAATCTATTGCACAGTAAAGGAATTCTAAAATTCAAAGTTAGATAAGGTATATAATTTTAAACCTTTTTATGTAATAATATACTAGAGAAAAGATAATGTTATAAAGTGGTCATGGATCATTTTAAAAAGTGTTGGAAAATGTAGGTCTATAGATAAAAACTGGTGAATGTCATCTTGTGTGTGTGTACAGTGGTTAATGTCATCTTGTGTATGTGTAAACTGGTGAATGTCATCTTGTGTATGTGGTGAATGTCATCTTTTGTGTGTATAAACTGGTGAATGTCATCTTGTGTATGTACACTAGTGAATGACATCCTTGTTTGTGTATGTACACTAGTGAATGACATCCTTGTTTGTGTATGTACACTAGTGAATGACATCCTTATGTGTGTGTACACTAGTGAATGACATCCTTGTGTGTGTACACTAGTGAATGACATCCTTGTGTATGTACACTAGTGAATGACATCCTTGTGTGTGTGTACACTAGTGAATGACATCCTTGTGTGTGTGTACACTAGTGAATGACATCCTTGTGTATATGCAAAGTGGTGAATGTCATACTTTTGTGTCTCCTCTATAAATGTGTCATCCCCAAACTGTCTATTGGTAAATAATATCACACAGTACCTAAACTGATGAATGTCACCCCTTCAAAGGACAAAGTGCAGTGTTTCTTCCAGGGATCTTTTCAGGGGGGGGGGGGGGGGGGGAATTCCCCCCCCCCCCCCTCGAGAAAAAAGAAAAAGTCTAGAAGAAAAGGTGTCCAGTTGTTAATGTGACACCCATAAAATTGTAAGCTGGTGGATATCACAACTATAAAGGAGTTAACTAGTGCTTTCATAATCCCTTCACCCATTAAAAGTTTCAATCCAATCAATACTCTAGACTGAATAATCACATAGTTACAAGTGCCTACATAATGTAAGATATCTTACTCCAAGACTTAATATTCAAAGAAAGAATTAAGCTTATAAATATTTTTCAAAGAATACAATTGAAATTCTGTGTACATCTCCCAAGACTTATTATTATTAATACTTATTAGCAATGGTGAAACTGAACTCAACCGCGTTATTAGCGCATACTAAACACACACACATAAATACACACTAAACAAAAATGCGAAAGCGATTAGAGAAGAAAATTTCGCCTCTTTCATTAGGACAAATCAAGGAAGTAAAATGAATAAAACGGGATAGATTTTCTTCCTGGTCTTCAACTGTACGATATGACTGTGGATCTAAATGAGTGTTAGTCTATTTACTATTTGGCAGAATTTGGATAGATAAATCGATATTAAGATTTAGGCCTACATAGCTGGTGATAAAGTAAATCACAAAAAACAGCTAAGTTCTAACTATGTCGTCGTATCATCAAGCGGTTAAAAAGTTTCTTACAGGTAATAAAATAAAAATTAAATAAATAATAAACAAAAATAATAAATACTAAATATAGGAATATTGAATATGCATACCTGTAATAAATAGTATACTATATTATAATATATAATTAATAATTCTTTTTTTAATATATTACATTTCTAGATCTAGTAGTAAGTAATGACTAATAGATCTAGTAGTAAATTATTTTTAAGGTTCTTAGACATATGTCTAAAATATTAAGTTTTTATCTCTGTGTTTCTTAAACTTTTTACATTTGACTTTATTTATGTTTGATCACTTTTTTATTTGTTTGTCTTACTTAGAGATCAACAAATTCATCAATATTACGCTTAAAAATGAGAATCTCAGTGTATCAGCACAGAAAGAAAAGGAAAAGATAGTTGAACTCCTACTAAGGTTCTATGTTGATTATGACAACTTATCCAGTGGAGATGAAGGGAGTACATCTAGTGCCAGAGACACAGGTGCTCACAGTTCTGGGAGTATATCAAGTGCTAAAGACACAAGTGCTAACAGTTCTGGTAGTGCTTCCAGTGGAAAAGACACACTTGCCAACAATTCATTTGGTATGTAGCACTTATTTATCTATTCTATATTACCTTTCTGTTAATTACATTATTATACAAGATCATTAAGTACATGTGAGTCATATGAATCTTTTGGCAACTAAAGTAAAAATAAATGTTTATACATTACACTATGAATTTGTCATTTTCTTTATAAGGTGATGATTCACGTAATGTTGCTGATACCAGCATGACGGCTGATGATGATAACTATGATGACAGTAAGTATAAATAAACCATTTTTCTGTCAGCTAAATTTTGTTTTTCTTTAAATTGCACTAACTAGCCTATTTAAAAACTGTTACTTTTCTGATATACTAAACATAAAATCTGTTATTTTTCTGATATACTAAACATAAAACTGTTATTTTTCAGATATACCAGATACAACAGTGAGGTTACTGCCAGATCCTGTAAAGATTGGATATCTGGATAAGAAACAAAAAGGTTTAGCATGAAAATATTTGGGTTTCATACATCTATTTAATTTGTAAGGGGATGGAGTGGTCGAATGGTTGAGCATTTGGCTGCTGTGATCTGGGTATAGACTCAAAACTTCCACACCATCCTTTCATGAGTCGAGGTCAAGAATTATCAACTCTACCTCTTCTGCCTCAGGGATTGTTAGATATGAATTGGGAACATTACTTAATGTGTTGCATTTTTGGTCTCACCATTAGGGTTGTCCATAAATGATGTCACACTAATAGGGGGGAGGAGGGACTGTAATTTTGTGTCAATGTGTGATGAGGGGGGGGGGGGTTCAGATAGTGTGATGTCTGTCAATATTTTAGAAAAAAAATCGATGGTAAATAAAAATGTAAATGCAATTTTGAGATGGGTTGTAGGCTGAAGTGTGATGTCATTTTAGGGGGTCTGGCTTTTTGTGACAGGGGAGGGGGAGGTAAATATTTTAAAAAGTGTAACATTATTTATGAATGACCCTTTAGAAGTAACAGTGTTTAGTGCTACCTAGATATAGTAAAGGGGACCCTGTAGCCTTTACAGCATTTTGTCAACCATTGTTTGCCTAAGTAAACATTAGATCAACCTGGTTGCTATTGTTGGTTTGTGCTTGTTAAGAGTTTACCCCTATTTTCACACAAGCAGTTTGTATTACAATCTGATCACTGTTAGTTTCAAATGTTCTGGTAACGTTATGTTCCTTCATTGTGTTTACTCACTCTCTTTCATTTTGTTAAAAAATTTTAGTTATAAAATGGGTTTCCTTTATCAATAATTTCAAAACCAAATTTTCAAATGTATATACATACACATTTCAATGCATGAACTCAGTTTGTTTTTTGTTAATTACAGCTCTGCTGGGTGCTCTGTTTAGCTGGCAGAAACGATACTGTGTTTTACACAAGAATATCATGTACTGCTTTAAAAAACCAGATGACAAAAAACAGCAGTGTGCCTTTTATGTCACAGGTATTTTTTTATTTTTTTTTACTGTTGTGACTGTTTGAAATTTTTCAACTTGTTTTGTAGTAAGGAAGCTCTTTTAGCACATTATTAAGAAAACCACTCATTGTTTAATGTCAAGTTACTTTGTTAGTTGCTATTTAATTTTACTTATAATATTATCTGTGATTTAATTATATCTATTACAAGTCATAAAAAATACAAGTTTGGAAAATCTTAGTATTTTAATTCATTGTTGAGTAGATAGAAGGGACAGCAGGGCCTAGCGCAAGACCTGATAGTCTTGAGTTCAAATCCGGGTTTTCAAGTCAAGTCATTAGTATGTCTCAGAGTCCACCCAACTCTGATGGGTGCCCAACTCACGTTAGGGAAGGTAAAGGCTGCTGGGCATAGTACTGACAAAACTATCCCTTCATATGCCAAGGTCACAGAAACAGGGGAACTTCACTTGCCCCATAGACCGTCCGGTTCTAAACTTTTTTTACTTTTGAGTAGATAGGTTTACTCCTAATTATGTTTGAAAAATAAATTTTATTCATCGGTCAACTGCTCATGTTAATGTCAGCAGTGATTAAAAGAATAAAATACAATGTACAATTATATATGTTAAATGTTGTAAGTTCTTAAGATAATTTTGTTGGTGTGAAAAATACAAAATAATCGAAGGATTTTTGTTTGTTTATAATTGCTGTTGTACTAGAAAAACAAATAAAGTATATTTAGTAGTTACAAAAATGACAGCCAGTAGCTTCCACTTATTTTTCTGAACTCTTCAGGATACGAGTTTAGAGAAGCCCCTCAAAATCAGAAAGATGCAGGAAAAAAGGACTGCAGCTTTGAGCTTGTTTGTCCTGGCAAGAAATCTTATCAGGTAGCTATAGATGTAACTGGAGTTTCAATATGTCTGAAAACACTGGTCATTCCTCAGGCAGATGAGGCTCGTTAGCTGGGGACAGACACTCTTCTAGGAGAGACAACTCCAAAATCAAACAACTGCTGCTTTGTAGTTTGTTCTTGGTTGGACAAAGGCTATGGAAGCAAATCCAAAAAGAAAAGCAGGCTGAAATCTGAATCAATGGCCTAATGGCGCATAACCAGTTGACACATATCATTAATTGTGATGGAGGCGTGGTCAAGTCGGCAAAGCTCATGGTTGATATAAATTTGAAAAAAGAAAGTCCCGAGTTCAAACCTTCTTGCAGATAATGCTCGATCCCTTCCAACACTAAAAATTAAGAACGAAGAACAAGAAGAAGAACTGGTCATTACCATTCATATTTTCCAATATTACTAATTTAATAGGAATCTCCATCAGTTTAATTAAGATTATTTTTTCATTACAAATGACCAGTTCTTAGCATCATCAAAAGAAGATTTTCAATCATGGAGAGAAGCAATACAAACAGCATCAAAACAGGTCACAGAAGTAAATGATGAAGATGACGGAGGTCTGTGTTCAATTTTTTTTTTCATTTATTCATATTTTATAACTGTTTTTGTAATTGTATGTTCTTGAATGACAAGTTTTTGTTTACCTAACTTTGTTTTTATTTCACCCAGACATATATGAGGAAACAGAAAACTATCCTTTAAAAGCTGAAACGCCAGCCAAACCTTCCCCTCCGGAAGAGGTTTATGATGATGCAATAACCATGCCAAATCCTGCTCTCCCCGCCCCACGCTCCATTCCCCCTGTCCCTCAAATCAAACAAGAGGTAACTAAAATTGAAGATGAAGATGATTTAATCTACGAGCCCATTGATCAGCATCAGCAAGCCAGTATCCCCCCACCTTTACCCTCCCACCACCCTAAAGCTGTTTCCCCAACAGCCTCAGGACCTGTCCCCCCTCCACTGCCAAGTAGGAATGTTCCGTTGCCTCCCCCACCAGTAGAAATCCAAAAACCCAAGCTGACGCCCGCCTTGGGGAAAATCCTGCAGCGCTCTGAAGATTTTGAGAATTTGTTCTATGGGCTGTGGCAGTGCGAGAGCTCAACCCCTCAGGAGTTAAGTTTTGGCAGAGGGGAGATCATTCACATCATCAGTCGGGACTTGGAAAAACAGAATTGGTGGGTTGGCGAACTGGGTGGGAAAATTGGTTTGGTGCCAGTTTCTTATTTAACTCCAGCTTATGAACTTGTCCACTGATTTGAACATTTTATTTTATTTTATTTAGCAACCAACATTTTTAAAATTATTACTGGTACTGTAGCACATCATTGTGATTTTAAAATTTTGTAAAATATATTTTCGAAAAATTAGTTTTTATTTAATGTATCTTTGTCCAGATTCTTATTACATTTTAATCTGCGTGATCTAAAGCAAATTTATTCTGACGAAACGCTATTCAAAAGAAATACTTTAAGAATTACATGGAGCAATTAATCAATTTATTTATCATATAACGCCACAAAAAGGAGAAAAATTAGGTTAGAGGTTCAGTATTAATGCAAGTGATATATTTCATAGTTCACTATGTTCCTAAATAGTGAAAAAATCTGATTTTAGACGAGAATGTTACTCCTTACTGAAATGTGGTCACCCCAGTTATTTATCCTTATATTATTTCTCCAAGTAATGAAGACAAAGAGACCTTCAAAATGTGTTGCCCCTGGCCTAAATACTGTAGATTAAATACAAATATGTTGCATTTTTATTGTTTCATTAGCTAAAGGCTAAATAAAAGCATGTTTACTTAGCCATTTCATTTCTAATTTTGATTAACATTTAACTTATTAATTCCACAATGATATATATAATCTGTTATAACTTTTGTTTTATTAATTTGTTGGTGCATTGGTAATTTCCTACTGTTGTTTATTTAATTTGAAATTATGAGTTGGAAGGACAGTATGCAATTAAGATTTCTGGCATTTCTTTTTGTTTTAAATTTAAGTGTGTAACACAATATGACAAGAAGTGTGACAGCCTTATATTCCAAATATTTCAAATTGTTGCCTTATCTAGTCAAAAATAAAAAGCTCTCATTTTTATGTTTTTTATTTTTATTTTTCAAAATTGCAAAACAATGTGTAATAATTTATATATTGTGTTTTCAAAGCATAAAAATCTATACATTTATCTTCAGTAAAAATTTAAATCACTAAATCAGAAACAACCAGTTGGCAAAGAATGTGTCTAAATGAACTATACAAATTTTTAAAGATACTGATGCATTCTGGGAGTGGTCTGATTTTAATGAGAATGAAGGGTAACTCTGCATGGATGTTCTTGTGGAAAATTTGACATGAGAAAGTGACTGATTGAGATGCTGGTTTGGTAGAAGAGGTGACAATGTTTGGGTTAGAGTTGGCTGCATTTGATATTTTTTCCATCTCTTTTAAAACTAATCTGGTTATTTCTTCTTCTAACTTTAACCCTTTAAGGCTGCTATCTATTCTTGAACTTGTTTTAATCTTTTTTCTCCCTATCCACATAGAGTGTTTGCAGGTGCAGGTGTAAGCTGATGATTCAAAACTGTCTTCTGGAGAAGTCTTTGTATGAGAAGTGTCAGTACTTGCGGTTCTGTGAGTGTCTGTGTCACGAGAAGGGTCAGCACTTTCGGTTCTGTGAGTGTGAACTAATGTTGAGTGTACTATTGTAGTACTGTCTGGGCTACTCAGACCTTCACATAACCTCTTGTGTGGGTTTTCCTGCTCCTGTTCATTTAAATCTTCAAGTGCAACATCACTTGATCGTTTATTTTTAAGACTAGGGGAGTCTTGTTCTTTGTTTGACTCCCCTTCACATTTTAATGGTGCATCAGGATTGTCTATTTCTATCTTCAGAATGTTTTCATTCATATTTAATTCTTTTTTATATTTTGTTGGTAGGTCAACCTCATCACTCTCTCTGATTGAAGCACCTGCGTCTAAATTTATCTTCTTTTCACACTTTGCTGATTTATCAATATTTTCCTTGTTGAGAATTAAAGGGTTAATTTCCACTAGAAAAACTTTCTGAAGAACATCGATCACCAGCTTTTCTGCTGTGACACACCACTGCTTCTGTGCTGTGGTCTGATTGGCCTGAGCAGCTGAGACCAAGGCAGGGTCAGAGATGGCGGACAACGTTGGCTGAAGAGGGATGCAGAAATCCCCATTTTCTTGCTCCCCGTCCATTTTTAAAGCGTGGCTGCTGCTTTGATTTGGAACTTTAGAGCTCTTATTCTGGTCATTTTGGTCTTTAGTTGAATTTGGATTAAGCTCAAGTAAAGCTGTAAAAAAAAAATTATCACATATTTACAGCACTGAACAATGAGTCCACTCAACTCTAATGGGTATAACTCAAGTTAGTGAAAGAAAGAGCTGCTGGGCATAGAACTGACAATACTATTCCTGTATATGGCGAGGTAACATAATCAGGGGGACTCTACTTCATCTGCCCAATTGACCGCCGGGTCAGAAAGCGTAACTATACTACTTTATTATCTTAACAAATTAATCACTAGTTTTATTAAATTTTAAAGTTATCTAATAAAAAAACTAGATTAATTAAGCTGTACTAATTAAAATAAATATGTATATGCAGGTACCGTGTATTCCCCAGAGAAGTACATGGTATTCCTCAGAGCAGTAATTAATTAATTAAACATGTACCTGCTATTCCCCATGGCTCAGATGATGACCCAAGGTTACTACTGGACCAGGTGCTGGTCATTTCAGCAGCTCTCTTTATCTCTTCTATAAATCTGGTCCTTGTTTTCTCATTCACATTCCCCAGCACATTATGAGTGATCACAAAAGGGTCTAGTAGTGCCATACAGCCAGTCTGAAACGTCAACAATCCAATTTAATCAAAAACAATTTCACCAGTGGTTAGCAATAGAAAATGTTTTTTTTTTTAAATTAAGATTCTTTTTATCAAATCTTCTCTTTAGAACTTTTAAAAACAAAATGAGATTAAATGACTGCATATAACTGAACTCTGTAATTAATACAAAATTATTTCAACAAATAGGTAATACACAAAGTTAAGTCAGATGTTCACAAGCCAACAATGCTTAAGCCAGAGTTATTAAATTTCTCTATTGTCAGCTAAGAATCTAAGAAAATTATACATGCAGTTGCCCCCCTCCTTCTTTTAAGTTGGCCTAAGCTCTTTAGAATGAATATGAAAAAAAAAAAAAAAACAGTACCTTGCATGCAAGAAAAGATGGATCTTCTGTTATTATAGTTTTTTTAATGATGGTGGCGTCGTAAAACCTTAAAACATCACTATCCCAATTGACACATCTGGCATAAAAGTCAAAGAAACCCTTTAGAAGATCAACTGCAACATATGGAGAAATATCTTTTTTTCCCAGTAAAATCAAGTGCCTTATACGATACACAGACATGTAACATTTAGAATAAATAAAAATCTAATAAAATCATGTCCAGTAACTCTTAATTAATAGTCACAGAAGTAAAAAAAAAAAGTCAACTTGCAAAGCATCAAAATATACATTTTGATGGGTTAAATGCTGAAGTTATTAATGATTTGCTTATTAAAATATCAAATTGCCTTTCCAACTAATTAGAAATTCTAGAATGAGAAAACACTAGAGGATAAAAACTCGAAGAATTTTTATTTGTGTAAAAAAGGAGATGCAGAAATACTACATTTGGCATGATGGTTTTATAATGTAAATAATGTTTGATATAGGAACATAAAGATGTAAATTTGTCAGCACTATGCATGGCAACACTTATTTTCCCTAACTGGGGTCAGATACTTATCAGAACTGAGTGGACTCATGCAAAAACCAAAGTTGAAATTTATTTTCAGGTTAGCTACTATGTGCTCTACTATTGCCCATAAATATTAAAACAAAGCACTGGGTCAGTATGGCTTGTGGCTGCAGAACAGAAAAGTCCCATGTTCAAAATCTCAAGCAGATGAGGCTCGATAGCTGGGGCAGCAATCCATCTAGGAGAGAAAACTCCAAAATGAAAAAAACTGCTGCCTCGTATTTGGACAAAGGACCCAAATCCAGAAAAAAAGCAGGCTAAAATTGAGTTGACGGCTTATATGGCACAACAAGTTGACTAGCAATACTTAACTGTGTTGGAGGAAATCCCTTCGGACATTACAATTAAGAACAAATAAGAAACAGAAGTCTCACATTTTCATAGTAGAATTTCATTATTTTTTTTAAGTTATGACTACTGTATGTAATGTACAAATGAAAAAAAAGAATGAATTTTAAGTTTCTCACCCTCATTTTCTGTGTTTTCTGATGGAGGTAAGACCGCATCTTTAGGAACTTCCACACAAAAGCATTCATCCACCATCACTTTCTTTGCTCCTGAAAACATGTTTTACATTTACTTAAGAATTTTTGCCAAGTTATTCTGCTGTTAAATATCTTTCTCACAGTTGTTAATAAAACCTGAAGAATTAAACAGTTATTTATAGGCATGGATAGTTATTTTCATGTGGAAAATAATTTTTTACAGTTATGTTTTTTTTTTCTTACACTTACAAAGTCAAAATGAATAATGTGAGAATACCAAAATCCATACCTTGAACACAAGCTTCAAGTTCACAGACTTTAGGGATGATGCTGGGTTCTTTCCTCATCAAGTAAAATAAAACAGTCAAGGTGAGTGCATAGCTAGTCAGCAGGTGACCCTGACCTCCAGAGAGTTCATGGGTCTTGGCCCACAGCCGTAACACACTAACCAATTTGTGGACACGAGGCTCAGAGCCATACAAGCGCAGGAGAAGGCTGTTGTGCAAAGCTTTTCTAAAATTAAAATTAAATCTTGTTTTTAATGTTTGAAAAATCATTAATCACTCTAAAAATTCTTTATCAAGATAATAAATTAGATCTTTAACTACAATATGTCTAAAAATTGTGTCACTATTCAAATCATTAAAAACTAATATTTATATCAGGAAGTTCTGCAGAAAAACGATAGATTCAAATCAAATCACTAGGTTACTAACCTAGGTAGGTTGCTAAAATTAGGCCTAAAACTTTGAGAAGGTGTAGGTAAAAATGTAAAATTAGAATAAAACTCAACCTGTTGTTCATTGACATGTCACAACTAATACCACTTTTTATGTGGTCAAACTTAATTACTGGACATCGCTGACTAGGCACTGTTAATGGCTCTGTATACAGCCATGTTTTTGTCATGAGAATTCTGGACACCACTTTTACCTATGATTTAGAAAGGGACTTTATTAAATAATGTTTGAATTCAAGTAGCCAGTGGTAAATAGTATTACAACAATTATAAGTGCACACAAATTTAAAACTACTTAAGGTGCAGTTTACAATTGTAGTTTGCAACAATAATTATAAGAACTGAATATATTTTTCTTAAATTTTTTTTGTGCATAGAATTTACATACTTTTTAAGTGGTATATTTGACACAAAAAAATTTTGTTTACGGATGATGGATGTAACAATCAAACAATTTAACCAATCAAATACTTTGTAATGTTAAAGAGACAGATGTTTATGATGTTGAAAAAATCTTGTCTATATATTTTTATGACAACATAACATGTGCTATTAAAAATAATTACTGCTGCCATTAGTAGTTGAATTGCTTTTATTAAATTAGAAAGTGTCTATATTTTATTAAAACAGTCACTCTTCATTTAACAAACATTCCCTAAGACTAACTTGTAATATAATTCTTATTTTATTAAGAGAGCATTTAAAATTTATTAATAAAATTGTATTATTAGAAAGTTAATTAAATCCATAACAACTCACCAGTTTCAATGCATCTAAACTTTGTATATATTCTTTAGTTAGAGGCCAGTATTCCACATTGATAAATTTTATATCGTTATGATAAGGAAGTAAATTTTTTTGCTAGGAAAAAAATATATAAAGTTCTATGAGACATCAAATTTAAAATATTATAAGATTTTATTCATTATATATATATATATATATATATATATATATATATATATATATATATATATATATATATATATATATATATATATATATATATATATAAAAATAAAGAACTTTAGGTGATTTTAATTTAAAAATGTACCTGTGGTTTGACATTTGAGATGACATTATTATTTTCAAAATCTAGAAACAAATCAAGGTCACATTCTTTGAAGCCAAATCTATTGACTGAAGACCCAAACATGTAAACACTGCAGGCTGTAGAAAACACAAAATAAAAATTTATTGTTAGCTTAAAAATATACCAGGGAGTCTGTAAAGAAAATATATTTAGCTAGTCCAGTCTATGTTACGAAGAGTTGTGGAGTTTGTTGGTAATAGGAGTCCTCCAAACGATATATAGTTATTTTAGTCATGGCCATTATCATTAGTATAAGACTGACTTGAACACAGATGTCTTTGTCAAACAAAGACTCATAACAATACGGTTCAAGCTAGGATCTTGTTAAGTCGGGATATAGTTAGACTGATTTCAGTTATATGCTAGATGGAAACTCAAATATACAAACTTTCTATAATCACTAACAAAATGGAAGTGAGGAAAATTATTTTTATAAAAACACTATACCTAAATTAAAATAAACTTAAAATGCAAAATATACACTAGTATAAATTACAATTTTTTTTTTCATTTTTAATTAACCATAGCAAATTGAGCTCACATTCAAAGAAAGGTGAAAATAGATTTGTTAATTCTAAACAAATGTTTTCACGAACTTTCTCTTCTTCATTTGTCAGAGTTAAATGTTCACTTAGCTTGTCCATTTGATCCAAAATCTGAAATAAAAAATGTTTATACATTTTACTTTAATCTTGACAGTTATAGTACTTCATATAAAAATTAGAAAATATTGAATTATGCCATGAGTTTATTTTAAAGATCAAGTTTTGAGTAAACACAGCAGTATTAGTTTTATTTCTCTGAATCAAAGACTTTGTAGATACAAATATAAGGGACAAATATGATAATTCATAATAAGAAAGCTCATAAAATAATATTTAGTAGGATGCTAAATGCTATAATATATATATCAAACAATTAAATTAACATGCTCATTTTTGAAAAATAATATTGCCTCAAAGATTTAAGTTATAAAATTAAAGTTATAGATTGAATTATTAAAAGACTGGCAGTCATAAAATCTTGAAATATAGCAAGTATCACAAGGTTGTGAGCAATAACTGAAAACATACATGATCGGCTGATTTCAAAAGCAGCATCATCTGGACATACAGCTTTTTTTTCTTCTCTTTCTCATCACGTTCATGTTGAAGGTGATTCTGACGAGCTCGTTCAGATTTTGGGAGATAATACACAAACTGTTTAACATGCAAATAGGCCCTTTCATACTTGTGATGCCTCGTATTTAAGCACTTAGTTAAAGAGTCTAAACTCTGAAACTCAACATGTCCATAAAAATCACCCTGCAATGTCAAAAGCCTTATATTAGTTATTTTTAAAAAAACATAGGTAAACTAATTATTTTTCAAAATAGAATTTTAATTACAAAAAGTTATTCAGGACAAACATATTTAATGCCTTGTTTTAGATAAAGATTAAAAAAAAAACAATTTTACTAAATCACTTACGTTTAGTCCAAATAAATTGGCTAATAACAAAAGCTAAATCATAAAATGTACTGTTTAATTTATTTTTTATCAAGTGCAAGTTTCACTTGGCAGATGCAATTTTAAAAAAAGGCTTACTGATCTATTGAAGACTGTGACTTTGTTCACTGGGCCAAAACGAGAAAAATAATCCAAGAGAAAATTTTTATGATCACGCCTGACAGCTGCAGAAGTAAATGAATTTTTAGGTTTTTTTTTTTTTGAAACAGAGGAAAACTATCCTAATCATTGATAATTTTATAAAGTTTATAACCTGTTAAAGTTGTTTAAACTTCAGCATTGGTAAAAATATAATCTCTATTAATATTATTTCTGTTAATTAAGTCTTTTCTTGGTCCGAATATGGGACTGCATGGGCAGATGATTGTGTGTACGACCGCTAACTGGGGTTCAGATCCCAGCTTGAGTCCACAGGACATGCCAGAGTCCACCCAGCTCTGCATAGTGCTAACCACACTAAACCTTTGAGGTCACAGAAACAGGTGAAAGGTTAAACCTTTGAGGTCACAGAAACAGGTGAAAGATGAACTCTACTCCATTTTCCCCATAGACCACTAGCTCCAAATTGGCAACTTTCCTTTTTTCAACTATAGTCCAAGTATTCTTACTAGAAACATTTTACCTCCAAACCCACGAACAAATGCAGTACGTTTTGCAGTTTCCTGATTCTTAAATAAATTGCTGCATGCTATGTGCTTCTTTCCTTGACAATGCATTTGGTATTCATTCTCTGTTAAATAAAAAGCATATTTTATGGGCTGACAATGTTTTTTTTTATTTGTTTATTTAAAAATTAAGACAACCACTGTGCTGTCACTCATCCCCCCCCCCTCTCCAATGATTAGAATACAAGTTAACTACAATTAAAAGCATCAAATCTACTCGATGTATAACACAAAAACTATGCAATTAATGTCACTAATACACAATATCAACTCCCCTAAAATAACTCTAAAATAATTACAATCTAATAACCAAAGCTATCAATGTCTACTCTACCCCATTTAACAGCTCTATGTCCAATTGTATGAGAGTAGAACAAAATTGTAGATAGTTTAGATTAACACAGGACAAACTTCTAGAACTTTTTCAGTAGGGCTTCATTTTATAAATGCTGGAAAATACATTTTATTACCATCTTTGATTTATATGCGTTAAAATAATAACTTACGGTTCCTGAATGTGAGGTCACAACATTCACAATAACTAATGTTTCCTGACATCATTCTTTACACTTTTAAGGTCTATTACTCAATTTTAACATCTGAAATATTTAAAAATTTAACAATTAGCTTTTATCTTATCTTTTTTTTTAGTTAGTACATTGGAGAATATGCTACAAGTATTATTTACTAAGATTTAAAAATAATAGTTTGCTGCTCAAGCGTTTCATACTGATTATGTATTCATGAGGAAGTCAATGGCATTGTTATAATATGACTTTAAGTAGCAAAATTAACCAAGGCAATATATATTTACATACGTAATACACAGAAAAGCACAGGAAAAAGTGAAAGTAAGGCTCTAAGCCCTAGGTACCACAAGGAGCAAAGAGTACTGATTAATAAAAAAGATGGGCTAAAAAAATATATAACAGTTAGTAATGGATCTCCTATACATCTAGTTTAAACTTTAAGAAGTTAAGAATTTTTCTTCTTGAACTTCTCATAAAAGACTGAAAATATCACAAATTGTTTCTCTCTATTTAGTTAAAACCCTTAAGGTTTTCAGAGTCTTGGCTGCTAACCAATTAAAATAAATGTGCACTTTCTCCATGCTTTGGTTGGCAGCTTACATCACAAGGCAAGACACACAACATTATGCGTGCATGCTATGTCAAAATGACCAGTGACAAAATAACCCAGTAAAAATGACTCGTCGAAAGGGCCTGCAACTAATGAACCACATCATTATGACTCCTGACAAAAGGGCCCTTGTCAATATGGTTTCCATAGAGACTAAGTCACCCGGCAAAGCTGCCTCATTGAATATGACACATGCCAGTGGGACCCCTTCATCAACTCTCTACAGAATTAGCTTAGCCAAAACCAATGTATGCAACCCTTGTTCTGCAAACCTTATTTTAATATTATATTATCTAGAATAAGAAATAGTATGATTTCCATCAAATGAGTTGATTGGTTGCTGTTCCAAAACATAAAGTCATTTATCCTAGAAACATCATGTATCATGCTTTAAACTTTTAAGCAACAAATCTTCACCGTTGTAAATAAAACATTATCAAAAAATTTTAATTGGGGGAATTTACCTATTAACTATTAAGAGCTCAATTTGTTTATGAATTGCTGTTCATACTTAAGAAGTTAATACTTAGGCATTTAAAAGAGGTTACAGAACTGCATGTCGATGGTGGGTTGAACAAAATGGTCTAAGACAATTGTGATCATAATAAATATAGATCTATATGTAGTCATTTTGTTGGGAGCCCATTAGTCGCAAGCCCATTTTTCAGAAGTCCACATGTTGGGTGTCCATTTGTTGTGAGCATAAACTAAATGTTGGGAGCCTTTTATAAGTTTTAATTTTGAGGTTCACAATCACAATTACAATGTGAACTAGATCTAAGATCTAGATAAAAATACTAGATATTACTCTAGATATCTATCTATATTTATTATTTACAAAGTGACTTCTCGGAAGAAGATTTTTCGCCCAACGTCTCCACTTAGTCGGCAAAAGATAGCTCTGCGCATTCGCAGTGACGCATGGCTAGGGTTATGGCTAGAATGAGGGTTAGGGGTAGGATTAGGGCTAGGGTTAGGAATAGGATTAGGGACAGGATTAGGGACAGGATTAGGGACAGGATTAGGGATAGGATTAGGGTTGGTATTAGGGTTCTGCGGTTGTAAACCACCGAAAACATCGCCGCGGAGGCAAGTCGTAGTTTCTCTCCATTGTGCATGCATAGGCTAGCATCAGCCTATTATTTATAGCCTATATTATATAATTATAATAATAGATAGGGTAAAACTCCATTTTAGCGTATTTTATTCCCCGCTTCACGTTCAGCTCCACTTGAGCGTATTTTATTATAAACACAACCGAAACACACAAAAACGTCAGGAAAACACTAGATCTAGATCTACTTATATTTTTATTAATGTGATTTTAACTGTTCCAATAATTTAAAATCTTGTGATCGTCAGTGGGAGAAAAATCCTTACACGGTCGCGGGTTCACCGTGAGTTCACAATGACTTTAATTATCAGCATGCGTCATTGCTCGAGCAATAGCTGTTTGAAATTGAGTTGGCCTCAGTTTTGGGTTCATTGTAAGTTCATACATGTTTATTTATAGTATCATGCCTGGGAGATACTTGTAACAATACAACTTAACCGCCTTGCAATTGTGAGTTACGTTTACGTACTTCACCCATTGCCATGAAAATTCGGATGATTATAGATACCGGTGTCCGATAATGGAATCTTCTTTAAAAAAGGGGTGTTAGGTTGTTAGTAGTAGTATTGCAATCTTGACTAATTTATGGTTAGAAATTAGGGTTAGGCGTATGGGTGGACCAGGGTTGAGGTTAGGGTTAGGGACAGGGTTAGCATTGACATTAGCCAGCCAAGTGTGTATTTAGTTAACTACCAGTAACCTAACACCCCTTTTTTAAAGAAGATTCCATTATCGGACACTGGTGTAAACATTCTCCCGAAAATTCTAACTGACACACGAACAAAGCACATTCAATATTCTAAATTTGGATTTTTCTCAAGTTTTGACAAAAGTAAATTATTAAAATCTAAAACAAAGTCTGTCTCTTTGTTTTTTTTTGTTCATTTTTATTCATTTGTCAAAACAAAAATACAATACAAATAAATAAATCGTGTTTTCCTAATGTTATGGTGTGTTTCAGTTATTATAATAAAATACGCTCAACTGATGGTAAACAAGCAACGGAGAATAAAATACGCTAAAATGGAGTTTTGCCAATAGATTTTAGGTTGAATTATGGATTTTTTAAAATAAAATATTCTGTTATTTTAAATACACCATTAACTTCCTTACCCCTTAAGAGAACATTTGACACCACATTTAAATATCTAGCTTACTCGGTTGACAAGAAAAGAGAGAATTTAAAAATTATCTTAAAATGGAAAATGAACGAGGAAACAGCATTCTTACTCCTCGACCGGCATAACATTACGTCGTGGACTTGTGCGCACGAGCTTTTAATTCCCGCCATGGTAATTGCGTCAGCTTCGGTAATTTACTCACCGGAAAATAACAAAAAGCAACTGGTTGATAATAAAACTAGATCTAGTTATTTTATTATTTATTAAGTTCTACTCTACATGTTATTCATACCATTTTATGAAATAATGAACACCTGCATAAATCAAATGACCATAATAAATATTTTTATTTCAAATTCTAATTTTCTAATTTTAAATAATAAATATGCTGACATTCATACATGGTATTAGATCTAGTGTATTTTTTTTTTTACATTACATTTTTTTTCATCTTGAAAGCATGACGTATGTGATTTTTTTTTAAAATAAAATCTCCAAACATCGTCACTCGCGTGATTGCTTGCTAACGTTTACTATCCCATGGATGAAAAATCCCACCACGGTCACGGGGTCACCGTGACTTCAGCAGGCCTATAGTACACGTCATAGAATGAACACGCGTACACGAGATGGTCGGTGTCTTCACTTCTCTCTCTCTTCCCCCCCCCTTCTTCAAGCAAATTGAAAAAAACAGACCTACTTCCCTACTTCTGGACATTTTTTAAAAAGTTCGGTCATTTTTTTTTTTTAAAGTTCCATATCAGGCATGCTAGATTATTTTTTTAAACTAGATCTGTCTACGTCTAGCTTAAAAAAAATAAATAAATAAACGCTTAAAATGCCCGTAAACAGATTATTTAGCGCCAAAAAAAAAAGGCCGCTGAACGAGCATTTTTTTTAAATACGCAGCAATGAAAAAGGCTAACGGCCGATCAATTAAGTCTAAAAATCGCCCGTAATTAGGCCTAGCTCTGAAAAACGAGCATCACTAATTATATAAACGAATAGGCCACGCAGCGTTGACGAGGTTAACCACCGGTCACGAATTAAATTCAATGCAGCTACTGTCGGCCCACAGTGAAGAAAAAATCAACATACTAATAAAATTACTAATACAATAATAATGTCCATAATTTTACTTTTTCCGCACATGCTACAATTGAATTATAATTAAAATACTAGACTTAACAGTTCATTCCGCAAAAAACAAAAACTAGTTGTTTCTGTCTGGCAACTAGCGTAACAATGACGCAACGTTACTAAAAATAGCAGAGAGAAATTGTCGCATGGTTACTTACGGGGTAATTGGATTTTTGGTAAAGATCATCCATAATACTGTAAATATACATGGTAAATATCTCAATTATATATTAATCTACTGTTATACGGGCCGTTTTCCCGGTTATACGGTCGTTTTTGGCCGCGGTTCAGTTTATACGGAGAGTACTCCGCTAGAAATCCTCTCATTATTTACAACTACAATTCTAGCGATTTTTTCTGGCATTCTAAGGCATATTATCCATATTATTAGCATCTTGTGTTAAAATAATGATAAGAATTTGCGAGATTAACAGCTTTTTCATTTGTCGTGGATAGGACCCCTAAAATAAACGTAAAAACCGTCAGAAAACGACGCGTGACGTTTCAGGGTCAGAGGTCAATCCAGCCATCTAGATCTAAGCAATGAGGCGGCCTATTTAGATTTAGAGATAGTATAATATTTTAACTTGTCTTCGAACTATTAACTATTTGGCATATGGGGCCAAGTTTTTAATAAAGTTATTTAGTAATATATTATTTATTTAGATCTAGGCCCTAAAACTAAACTTTTTTTACTTTTTATTTTTTTAAACTCAAACTGACAAACTCAACTGCTAGATTCTAGATCTACAAGTTCGTCGATTGGTTGAGGACACGCCGGGGGCTCGTTCTGCCGGAGATTTTTTAAGCGTCGATTCTAAATGTTATATTTATTCACTCAAAGTCATTACTCTCATCTAATATTTTTTAATCTACTTATCCTAATATATAAATCCCCAAGTTCGCACATCTCTCTCTCTCTCTCTTTCTCTGTCCGCAAAAAATTTTCGCCGGACATCACGTCAGAATCGGCAGCGATATATCGAGAACTTTTTACGGACTTTTGTTGAAAATAATATGTTAGATGTTTTAAATGTATAACCGCAATTTTATTTAAAGAAGAAAAATAAAAATTAAAGGCGTATTCGAATGTAGAGAAACAGTATTATTTATGCAACCGGAAAAGCATTAATAGATGTGAAAAGAACGCATAAAACTGTGACGTCGCTATTGCTTATACATTAACTAATGACGTCATCTGCCGTGTTTGAATAAAAAGAAATGAACTATTTCATTCAAATTTGATTTAGATCTAGATCTACGTACACTATGAAATGTATACAATACAATTTTTCCGGCCTAAACTCATAAAATTTATTTTATTTATTTGGATTCTAGATCTAGATATTCTAGATTCATCTATTCAAATAATACATTTCTATACTAAAGTATTTCAGGCCTTAATTACTTTATTGAAATCTTTGTTTATCTATAATATATAAAGCAAAGTTGTCGGGTACCCGATAGGGCACTTCCCGGCGCCGCAGGCACTTCAAATTTGGCAGGATCTTGCCTTGGGGCGACTGAACACGGGGGCCGGTTGACCGAAAAGTCTACGATGATGGGGTCAAAACTGACCTCGACTGACCGGCGCCTTATATGAGCTATAAATAAAAAAAAAAATGTCCACGGAGGAACCTCTTCATAACTCCTGAGGTCGTAGACCGACCCTCGGGCGAATTAATTAAGCATTCAAATTCTCAATGTCTTCGAAAGCCTAAGCAAAGCTGGGCAGCATGCCTAGTTACTTACTAAATCTAGCTTCTAGAGATCTGGATCTCTAGATCGACTAAAAATAGTGTCTTTCTAGGAAAAAAAGGATCTCTTTTCTTGGAAAATATTTTTAGTAGATTACCCTTACAAAAAATAATTCACTGATTTATTTTATTAATAGTAAATTAATAACGAGAGGTCTGAAATATTATTATAGCGGTTTTTTTTTAAAAAAATGAATAATAGCTGGCGCTACTGACAACAATAACCAGTGTCGCGTTACGCCTTTGATACACCACCTCCTCCACCCCCCTCCCCAGGGGCGGACTGGCTATGTCCAAGCAGCCTGGGAAATAATTAAAAGTTGCCCCCTCCCGACTTAAATTTTCATTGTGCATTTTATTTTTTACTTCTTTTTATTTCATACAAGACTGAAGAACGATGGCTGTAAAGCCACTGACAACTTTACAAATTGCAATATACAATAATAACATAAAGATTTGGAAAGGTTAATTTTGTAAACCTTGGGGGTCATCCATAAATGACGTCACGCTTTTTGGACGATTTTACCCCCCCCCCCCGTTACACATCGTCACAAAAAGCCAGACCCCCCTCCTAAAATGGCGTCACACCTTAGCCTACAACCCCCATCAAAATTGCAGTTGAATTTTTTTTTTTTTAAACATTGATATTTTTCCAAAATCTTGTCTGAACTCTGTCAAAATAGAGTATTTTAATCAATTCCTATTATAATTTATTAAAACAGTTTTCTAAAACGCGAAATAACGTCTAAAACCGATTACCTCTTGAAAGCCTAGGTCGAAAGAGAAATGGAGTAAGATGGGTTTCTCAATCCTCACCAGAGTTTCTTCCAGGCATTTCTTCGGGGGGGGGGGGGCAAATTTTTTTACCCCCCCCCCCCGAACGAAATGAAATTTATATAATTTATATAGAAAATATATACTTTTAACAGTGTCCGCCCCCCTCCCCCGAAGAAAGTCTACCGCCCCCCCCCCCCCCCGAAAATTTCAAGTGCCCCCCCCCCCCCCCCCCCCGGAGAAAAAAGTCTGGAAGAAACACTGATCCTCACTGCTGCTGAGATTTATTTAGTGTTTCTATCAGACTTTTTGCTCCGGGAGGGAGGGGCAGAGTTTCTTCCAGGCATCTCTTCGCCCCCCCCCCCCCACCCCTCTCCCCGAAAAAAATGGAATTTAAATAGAAAACATAGTGTCCGCCCCCCCCCCCCCTTCCCCCGGAGAAAAAAGTCTGGAAGGAACACTGGAGAAGGGAGGGTAAATTTTCTCGGGGGTGGGGGGCACCAGACTATACTTGATGCATGCGATCTCCTACATATTTTTGCAACCAATGCTTTTATTAATTAAAGAAAACACTTTTTTTCTTAATTTTCGTGTAGTTCGTGCATTTAAAAGCAGTGTTTCTTCCAGACTTTTTTCTTCGGGGGGGGGGGCACTTGAAATTTTCGGGGGGCGGTAGACTTTCTTCGGGGGGGAAGGGGGGCGAACACTGTTAAAAATATATTTTTTCTATATAAATTATATAAATTTCATTTCGTTCGGGGAGGGCGGTAAAAAATTTTCGGGGGGGGGGGGGGCTAAGAGATGCCTGGAAGAAACTCTGTTTAAAAGCGTGTTATTATATAGGTTTTTTTTAAATTATAGATCTACTTGTATTATCTTATCTTGTTTCTGATATGATTATGAACACATCTCATGTGTTATTTGTGTTAAAAATAGAATCACGCGCTCTCTGTGTATATTACCGGAAGCACGTTTCTTGCCATCTGTAAACAACTTACAAAAAAACCAACGCACTTTTAGGAGGAAAATCTCTCAAAGACCGAAACACTCGGTAGATTTTAAAGATGGGAGACGAATTAGGTATTATAATTTTGGGTAAAATCTTAGTTTAGCGTCGTAAATTCGGCCAAAACTAGTAATGTAGGAGAGAGTGAATTAATGATTATGTCATTAAATATGAGTATATTTTCGTATATTTTGATAAAATATTATAAATAATTGAATAATAGATCACCTTTTATGGTTAAATCAATTTAAATATCCTGAAATTAATTTTTATCAACCCTGTTCGAGACAGTAAATTTGCTATTAAAAACAGCAGCCATCTTGAAAAAATATTATTTAGAGTAGCTTCCCTTTAATTTCTATTCGCATGTAAATGTATTAATTTGTTCTTGTTATTTGAATGTTTGCTATTTTCATTTAATGTTTTAAGTGCTTGTTTTCTTTAGTTAGTGATTCAATCGTATATTTTGTCTTTTTTTTTTTACTTCTCTTCACCTTAATTAAACCCTCAACCTCCATCGTATTATCGTTTTCCTAAAAAGTCAATGTACAAAATACCCACTGTTTCACTCTATAAGCCTACTTTCTAAGATGTCTGACCATAATTTTGACGAAAATAAATGTTTTTTTTTATCACTTTTACATTTATATTTATTTTCTACCAGCTTCCCTCATAAAACATCATATAAAAACACCAGTCACTCCACCATTTACGTCCGTCATGTTATGTTCAATCCCAAGTCACCACCTTTCAGACACATGTTGGTTATACTTTGTTATCAAAATGTCAATATCAATTACACACACAAAAATTAGTGATATGGGGTTGTCCTTAAATGATGTTACATATGATATGCTACGGGAGGCAGTAAAGGTTTGTGAAGTGAAAGAAGGCGGGTCCGCTATTTATGACGTGTATGCATAATGAAAGAAGGAGAACGGAGGGGAGGTGGGGAATACTAGGCCTATATTCAATCAAACTAACGTTGATTAAGCATTAGTATACGTATACCTTGTTAAGAACGGATGATCATAAATGTCGCAAGCCTGCTAGTTTGAGACGTTTGGCAAAACGGCCTCAACACAATAACTCCGTCAAAAAGGCTTGCCACCAAATGCCTGCCGACAAAAATGCCCCAACGTATTGACTCTTAACGAAGGTACTTCTAACAATAAGGCTTAAATCAAATGACTCCTGAGAAAAAATGACATTGACAAAAGAGCCCAAGACAAAATCGGCCGCAAGCAAAGCTAGACAAATCAGTATATTTCACGACATGGCGTATAACAAAAGCTCAACTCTCACTGTTATAAGACTTCTGCATAAATGTACACCATGACCTAATGTAATGTCAGAGCTTTGTATATGCATGCGTTCAATATAAATCAGTAGTTTAACAGTCTTTCTCTCCCCCCCCCCCCCCCCCCCAAGTTATTTCAAATATTGATTACCGACAATATAGTCTAAATACACATTATGAATTCGAGAATCATTCAATTTATTGTGAAATCGATTTGCTTAAACCCTTAATTTAGCGTAGTAAATTATATTTAAATCCATTAAATCAAACCCTTACACCGCGTTTACACTTGTGAATGTACGTATACTGTACACGTCTAGAAAAAAACGACTTCGCTATTAGTCTAGACATGTATAGTATACATTTCGCAAGTGTAAACGCGATGTTAGTTTAGCGTCAGAATCATTTGGCGCCACAAAACCGGAAACCGGAAATCAATTTATAGTCTGTTGTGCACGTTGTTTTTAAACACAAAGCAAAACGTTTGTTGTAATCGCAAGAGCTCAGCAGTGTTTTTTTTTTCAAGAAAATTAAAAGTTTGCTAAATAACTAGTTCTTAAGGTAAAAAAAAACAATTAGCCATTAAAGTTTAAGATGGCTGGAAGGCCTAAAGGTAATAGGACAACCATTGTCCCGGTCGATCGGGTTATGCCAATGGCAGAAATTCGAGCCGAACATTGGACGATTGGACGATTGTATGGAGAGTTGTTGAACACTGAGGCATCTATGTGCTGGCTTGCTAGCAGAAGATTACTTGCAAATACCCTAACTTGTGCTAACTGCAACAACCCGTGTAAATTGCAAAATTATCGGCACGGAATAGACGGAAAGAGATGGTCATGCGAACCATGTAATTTTCGAAAAAGCATACGGGAGGGCTCATTTTTTTCCAGAAGCCATCTGTCTTTAAAACAAATAGTTTTATTGGTATACTGTTGGGCACAAGATATGCCACAAATTCAAAGTATGCGCGAATCGGGAGTGGACGGTGCGAACACAGTGACAGATTGGTTTAATTTTTGTCGAGAGGATGCTGGACGATACCTGGATATGACATATACTGAGTTGGGTGGTTTTGACAACGATGGAAACCCGATCATTGTTGAGATCGATGAAAGCAAATACTTTCACAGAAAGTACCATCGCGGACAGTGGACGGAAGGACATTGGGTTTTCGGAGGAGTAGAACGTGGATCTGGTCGATGCTTCCTTGTTACTGTTCCTAATCGCACGGCTGACGTACTGGAGCCATTGATTTTGCGGCATATTCTACCAGGTACCCACATTATTTCAGATGGGTGGGCGTCCTATCGAAATATCTCAACTCTAGCGCACGGAATCTACCAACATTCAGTCATCGTTCACGAAGAGAACTTTGTTCGACCCGATGATCCAGAGGTTCACACCCAAAATATTGAGAACCTCTGGATGAGGGCAAAAAGGAAGCTGCGACGACAGTTTGGCACAAGTCGTGCTCTGTTCCCTTCCTATCTCCGGGAGTTTGAATACCGTTCCTGTGTTCCTGATGACGACTGCATTTTTAGTCATTTTCTAACAGTTTTGGCCAATTTGTATCCAGTCATGTAAAAAGAATACAAAAGTAACTTGTTTCAATTTGTTGATCTACCTAAGTGTTACAACTAATAAAGCAATAAATGATTTACCCTCATGGCTTGGACTCATTTGTATACATAAAATAATTTATGTCGTGATTACTTTTAAGCTAATTAAAAAATACGACCCTAAACTTAGGTTTTACGCAATCATAATGTTTTTCATTATTTGTATAGAGTATCAATATTCAAACCACGTCAAATTTTTTCATACCCCCTTCCCATATAAAACATCTCAAAGATCAATCACCCCAACACTTAAGTGCGTGATGTCATTTAGGTGACCGGAAAGATCAGCAACGGAAAAATGTGCACAAAAAAGTGCGCAAGCGTTTTTTAAATAGAATATTTAAGGGAATTAACAAAGAGTGACTACATGAATACTGTAGCATAATAAAAACATATTTCAACGATATATGACAAAATTGAAGTGTATTACTATAATTAGTTTGTATCTGCGCACTTTTCTGTTTGCAGTTTTCCGATTGCGCATTTTTCTGGGAACAGACACATTTGTGTACAATTTTTATCAAGATATCGGAGACCATACACCATAATTTGTGATATGACGTCACAAACGATATGGTACCGGTGCGGGTGGGTGTTTGTGATTTACATTTAGGGGGTATCGCAGTTTATGACGCTTAATAGGGGTTTAATAATAAAATTCATGCCATCATTGATGAAAGACTTCCACAATACCATATGCAATTAATAGTTAGTGTTTGGGACCAACTCTTGCTGTTGCAAGCCTGCTAACATGATACAATTGATAAAACAGGGCCCCAACACATTGTTCCCGCATAACAAGCCTGCGACCAAATGCCTACAGACGAATAGCCCCCAACATACTGACCCCTAATGAAGTTACTTCTGGCAATACAAGCTCCTGATAAAAATGATATATAAAAGGCTACAAGACAAAGTCTGTTTTTTTTTTTCGGGCATTTCTCCAGAGTTTACTGTAAATTAGTAGTTTAATAGCGACAGCCTCTAAGTTAAGTCGGCGCGTTAGGAAAACGACCATCCGCGTGGGGTCCGGCACCACCCAAAGCGCCTCTTTTGTACATCCTAATCACAAGCTTCTTCGAAGGGCTTACAATTATTAGTGGGCAGCCCAAGTACATAAGGTGGTAGCTTAATGCACTAACAGAAGACGCTGTCTCAAGGGACGATTTTTAGAGCCGATCGTCTCCTGGCGAGTTTTGCACACTCACATGATTTTATATGGATAAAGGAGGGGGAGGGCAACTGGAACGTGAACGTTTCAAGACGAAAGTGCATTTTTATTTTTTTAACATAGGGGTCGGTGGTAAATGATGCCAACCGCACGTGAACTAACATATAGATGACATTTCTGCTACGAATTCAGAGTCGTAGCGACAAACTTTCGATTTGCACCCCCCCCCTAAAACTTTCAATTTGCGACCCCTTCAAGCTTTCAATTTATTTTTCCAACCCATTTTGGCGCCCCCTAAGGTCGTCGCCCGGGGACATAAGTCGTTCCCCCCCCCCCCCCCACCTCGCTACGCCTCTGTACGAATTTTACCTTATTTTTAGAGGGAGTAGATTCTAGACCTCAATATAAGGGGTCATCCATACATGACGTCCCTTTTTTTTAACGATTTTTACCCCCCCCCTCCCCTCCGTCACAGACAGCCAGACCCCCCCCCCCCTGACATGACGTCACACCTCAACCTACACCCCCCCCCCCCTCAAAATTGCAGTTGAATTTTTTTTAAACATCGATATTTTTCCAAAATCTTGTCTAAACTATTACAATTTATTAATACAGTTATCTAAAACGCGAAATAACGTCTATAATTCGTTTTCTAACATTGCTTTTTTAAAATGCAAAAGGGTGACGTCGCACCATCTGAACCCCCCCCCCCCCTCCCCCTCATCACACAACGTCACAAAATTACGGACAACCCCCCCCCCCCCCACGAATGTGACGTCAGTTATGGACGACCCCCAGGCATATATTAAAACAATACAAAACAATCATATTAAACCACAAAATCAACACAAAAGACATACGAATAGACAATTTATTGTTTTTAAAAGATGGCCGCAGCTTGTATTTACTCATTGTTGTCTTAAACGGGGTAGTTTAAAGTTTATTCCAGGATATTTATGACTGGTTTGGTCTTGGATTGTGATTTGTTATTAAATTATCTGTTATATTATGCAAAATATGACATAAATATGGCCAAATGAAAGAAATATTCATTAGTTACCTTCATCGCACATTACTATCTACGTTGGAATTTACGACGCTAAACTAAGATTTTACCTAATTTTGTAATAATTTTAATAGATTTTTTTTAACTGATAGATCTAACAGATTCTAGTATCAGAGTTAAATTGTTAAACTTTAATATTATTAATTATTAATATTAATAAACTATCGCCTATCGCGGCCTATCGCTGTACCGGCAAAACCGCCACACTTCCCAGTCCCACTCAGTCTAGAAATCTAAATCTAGATCTAGAATAATCTAGATCTACTCATCATACTGTAAAAATATTGAGTAGATTCTGATAATAGATCTATCAATCAACCTTCTTAACCCTACAGTACAGCAATCCAACCTTTAAGTTACCAGAGAACATTGTTATGTTTTTAGGTTAGGGGGGGACGGGAGGGGGTCACAGAAAATAATTCCATAGGCCTATTTATTTAAACTATTTATTTTATTTTAAATTTATAGATCTAGTTACTAGATCTAGTAGTTAGTAAGTAGCCTAAGTAAAGTAAAGTTCCCTTTCAAACCTGATGGTCTATCTATGGGGCAAGTGAAGTAGAGTTCACTTGTTTCTGTGACCTCAGAATATGATTATGAAGAGCAGGGGCGTAGCGAGGGGGGGGCGGGGGGTGCGGACCGCACCGGGTGACACCATTTAGGGGGGTGACACCAAGGCAAAAAATAGCAAAATATATAGAGAAAAACTCGAGGGGGGGGGGGGGTGCAAATCGAAAATTTGAAAGTTTGTCCCTGGGAAGGGTCTCTATGCCTCTGGGGGGTGACACCATTAAGTGCCGCACCGGGTGACACCCGACCTCGCTACGCCACTGATGAAGAGATAGTGTTGTCAGCACTATGCCCAGCCGCCTTTACTCTCCCTAATGTGAGTTAGGTACACATCAGAGTTGGGTGGACTCAGGGACGGTCTACTGACTTGAACCCGGATTCGAACTCGAGACTTATGGGTTAGCAGTCCATCTCCGTACCGCTAGACCACTCTGTCCCATTTAAATTTATAGGCCTAATAATTATCATTACTTTATTTTTCAGCATTGCTTAGTGTTTCTGATAAGACTGGTCTAGTTCAGTTTGCCGAGCAGCTTGCATCAAATGGCTTTAAGCTTGTGGCTTCTGGAGGAACAGCTAAAGCACTTAGGGATGCTAATATTCCTGTTAGGTATGTATGCTAAAAAATTTAATTTTAAACATTTCATGTAACTTTTTAGTAACTGATGTGTGATCACCTTGATGAAAGTTAGGGTCCTACAACCATAAAGTTCAGCTAGAAGTATTAACAATACAAAATGGCTTCTATTAAATTTTGTTGGTACTTGATTGAATTGGCTAATGTAATGTAATAAGTCAACATTTTTAAAAACAAATTTTGATCATTTTTTGATAGTGAGGTGGAGGAGATAACTGGAGCCCCAGAGATGTTGGGAGGAAGAGTTAAAACCCTGCATCCAGCAGTACATGGAGGTAACTAGATACTTTAACATTCTATCTAGATAAAAATTACTAAACTTAAAGTAGAAAGCGATCACACCAGTGGCTGTCTGCCTAATTATATTCATACCTTGATCAAATGCTGTGTTTAGCTTAATCAAAGACTAGCCTGTATCTGAACATTTTTTTTTTAATGAAGCTGAGCTTTCTAATAGTCCCTTATTCACACACAGGATGTGTTGTAGTTGTTAAATGTAGAAATAGAAACTCCTTGCAAACATGAAAGAATACAATAGTTTAATAGAACTTCTTTTATTTTTCTATCTAGGTGGCCTAAACTTTGTATTGATTGTGCCTCTGGTATAATTTATTTAGAATTTTAAAAATAAGTTAAAAATAATTTCAGGTATTCTGGCTCGGCTCCAGGACCAAGACCAAGCAGATTTACAAAAACAAGGTTTCAAAATGATCAGGTAACATATTTTTCTCTTGCTACTAATTAACTGCCATTTTATTTGAAATGTGTTTAACCCTTGAAATTGTTTGTAACTATGACGGTAACATTTTGGATATAACATGCATCTTATGTAAAGTAAATTAATTGTAACAGGATTGTTGTCTGCAACCTTTATCCTTTCGTCCAAACTGTCGCTGCTGAAAATGTCACAGTGGAAGATGCTGTTGAGCAAATTGACATTGGTAAATCTTTTTTTATATAATGGTTGCCCATTCATTAGTCAAGTTATAGTAGTAATTTAGGTTGTAACTTGTAAAATCATCTGAGTTGTTTTGCAACCTTCAGATTTGCCTCCAGCCTTTGTTTTTTTTTTTCTATATTTTCAGGGGGAGTAACCCTACTACGAGCTGCTGCTAAGAATCATAGTCGTGTCACTGTGATTTGTGATCCCCATGATTACAAAAGGTCATAAAGCAACCTTTAATCTCTGCAACAGTTTTAAGAGTACAATTTTTAAGTTAGGATTGTTTTGTTAATATGTTTTAATTAGTTTAATTAGTTTTTCTTTCTGAAAAGTAACATGTGGCTGTTTATATTTCATGTTGCATATTTCCTGTCATGGTTTCAATATATAATCTATTACATTTTGTAGGGTGATTGAGGAAATCAAAGCTTCTTCTGGGAAAGATACAAGCTTAGAAACCAGGAAAAATCTTGCAGTTAAGGTACAAAAATGTTTGTATCCTTATGATTAGACATTCTCATAATAGTTTTTTTTTCTAGCTAAATTCTAATTTATGTTACTTTTTTAAAAACAATTTCACATTTTAATTTAAAATATTCTTGTTTCTTTTTTAAACCCTAGGTCTTAAAACCTTCTGAAATTTATTCCTGTAGGCATTTAACCATACAGCTGGCTATGACGGTGCCATCTCTGATTATTTCCGCCGGCAGTATAGTGCTGGCGTCTCGCAGTTGACCCTGCGGTATGGTATGAATCCCCATCAAAAACCAGCACAAATCTACACTACGCTCCCACAGCTACCCTTACATGGTAAGTAATCATTGATTTTTAAATTTGTTCCTCATACTTGTTTTTGTATTTACAAAAAAATATATAAAATCCTAAGGACATGGTTCGAGTGCTTAGATTTGATAATTAGTTCCTTAGCTTTCTGATTTTTAATGAAATAGGTATGCTCAAATTAAAAAAATTTTGTTTGAAGTTGTCAATGGTTCTCCTGGTTTTATCAACCTCTGTGATGCTTTGAACGCCTGGCAGCTGGTTAGAGATCTGAGCAGAGCACTTGGACTTCCAGCCGCCACATCCTTCAAACATGTGTCCCCTGCAGGTAGGTGCTTGTTCCCATTTGTTTTAGGTTTTGAGATTTTCATGACTTTCTGTAAAGGTAAAACAATCTATCGCTAAGACAGAAACTCAACTGTGTATAAAGTTTCCAAACTTAAATCCTCTGTTTATACTAACATAAATGTAAGTAGCATCTGAAGGACTGTGGAAGAAGGATATCATATACATTTGATCATTGTAAAAGTAAAAAGTAAAGTTTCCCTTTCAAACCCCTGACGGTCTATGAGGCAAGTGAATTAGAGTTCACTTGTTTCTGTGACCTCGGCATATGAAGAGATAGTGTGGTCAGCACTATGCCCAGCCGCCTTTACTTTCCCTAATGTGAGTTAGGTACCCATCAGAGTTAGATGGACTCAGGTACGGTCTACTGACTTGAACCCGGATTCGAACTCGAGACTTACGGGTTAGCATCCCAGCTCTCTACTGCTAGACCACTCCATCCCCATTTGATCATAGTGTTAATTGCAAATCTTTCTGCACAAACTTGTAAACAATAACTCTGTTTATCTTCCCTGTTAACTGCCCTTGATATACGCAAAATGTCACTAATCAAATAGAAATCAGTGATTTAAATTTATTTTTCTTCTTTGTGTTTACTTGACTTTTCTGATTACTTCAGGTGCTGCTGTTGGTGTACCATTATCTCCTGAAGATGCTAAGCTGTGCATGGTGGATGATCTTAAAGAGTTATCACCCCTAGCAGTTGCCTATGCTAGAGCAAGAGGTTTGGAGTTGTTTTAGTTAACCAGATAACATCCCTTAGTTTTGATTTTTTTAATGTAAGGCTAACATCTGTTTCAAATCAAAATTAATCCAGTTAATGAAAAATGCTTAACCTTTTATTGATTAAAAAAAACTTGTAAGCTTTTAATGTCTTGAAAGATCTTATGAATACAACTTGTACTTTTTTAAAATAATTTCTAGAGCCTTAAAACATGTGCCTGACTATTGGTCAGACAATGTTTGAAAAAAATCAAATCGAATTTCCGAAATAAAATTTCTAATAAATTATTGTGTAGGTGCCGACAGGATGTCATCATTTGGAGATTTCATTGGTTTGTCTGACGTGTGTGACGTCCCCACTGCCAAGATCATCAACAGGGAGGTTTCTGATGGTGTCATTGCTCCAGGGTACACACCGGAGGCACTGGACATCTTGAAGAAAAAGAAAGGTGGAAGCTACTGTATCTTGCAGGTGACATAGCTTTAGTGTCTTACTTGGTAATACAACAGTAATTATGTAAAGGATTTGGGTTATCATTTTTTTGTGTTTATAGATGAATGCAGATTTCTTTCTTTATGTTCTTAGAAGCATTCTTTTATTTGTGTTTATAGATTGATGCAGATTACTTTATGTTGATAGAAGCATTCACTTACTTTGTGGATAGAAATATTCATTTATTTTGGTGATAGAAGCATTTATCTGTGTTTGTAGACTGACGCAGATTATGTTGATAGAAGCATTCATTTAATTGTGTTTATAGAAGCATTCATCTGTTCATAGATCGATGCAGATTACGCCCCACAAGAGATGGAAACAAGAACCTTGTTTGGGCTTCACATGGAGCAGAAAATCAACAACGCTGTCATAGATAAACAGTTGTTTACAAATGTTGTGACTAAAAGAAGTGAGGTAAGATCCTGTAGCAAGTTAGACATGGTAAAACTATTACATGTGCAATAGTAGGAGATATAGTACTTCAGTAGGAAACTGCATGCATTTCTATGTAATAAGATGTACTACAGTCATTGATAATCTTGCTTGTGGTACATTAATGTGTGGGCCATTCAATTTTTTGAACTCTTGTACCAGTGTTGTAAGTTATTTGTCCTGATGGATCACTTTTTAAAATTTCCAGCTGTCAGAAGAGGCTTTGAGAGATCTGATTGTTGCCACCATTGCAGTCAAGTACACACAGTCCAACTCTGTGTGTTATGCTAAAGGGGGACAGGTAAAATACATAAGGACCTTTTTTTGTGCTATTGAAAATAAGTTGTGAGTAATCTAACAAGATCTTGTACTTGTTTGATACATAACTGCTGTAGATAAGATATTCACAACCAAATATTTATAGCGACCTCCAGAAATGCTTTTGTAGATGATTGGTCTGATGTACATGTTGGTGAATTCTGGTTAAAATGTGATGTGCTTTAATTTCAATGTGTTTCTCAAATGTGCAGAAAGTGTGAACCTCAGCCAGAACCCATGTGATTTAAAGTTGAATGATCTCTTTTCAGGTTGTTGGCATTGGGGCAGGTCAACAGTCTCGCATTCATTGTACCAGATTGGCTGGTGACAAGGCCAATAACTGGTAAATTGATAATAGAGTAGCTGCCCTTTGATTGTGTGAGATGTTTCACTAGACGTTTGACAACTGTATCATACATGTAACATCTGAGTTTAGCATGACATTTTACATTAATTGTGCCATCTGTTTTAAAACAAGGTGGCTGAGACAGCATCCTAAAGTAGCAGGAATGAAGTTCAAGAAAGGCGTCAAGAGACCTGAGATTTCCAATGCTATTGACATTTTTGTTCTGGGGACTGTGGGACAGGTAAATTTGAACACCTGACGTAGTTGGATAAGAGTGACAAGCTAATCTGTTCTGCTTTTTAAAAAAAACAGTAACCTCCTTGCAGTTGCCTAATCGTATCCCATATCAGTAACTGTGTACATAGTTATACATTATAGTGTCTTTAGCACTTGAATGGATTATTATCAGGTTTAAAATCACAGTGAATTAATTATGAAATAATACTTATGATACCAAAATGAACCCTCACTGTAGGTTTGGTATAACATTGTGGAACACTACATTAATACGTTTTTCTTGCTAGCAGTCTTTGTGAAATTCTTATCTTTTCTTTCTCATATGTTATTTTAAAAAACCCACCTTTTTTTCCTGTTTTAGGACATGGATTTAACAGCCTGGGAAAGTTTAATGGATAACCCACCAGCTCAGCTTACAGAGGTAAGATTTTTCAGTGACACATGTGTATAATGTTCTGTGCAAGAAACAACCAGTGCTAGTGTTGAATAGTTTCCCTACTAGTGCTAGTTTTGATGTGTTTTTGTATAGGAGGAGAGAAAAGATTGGATCTCACAACTGAAAGGTGTCGCCCTCAGCTCTGATGCTTTCTTCCCATTCAGAGATAACATTGACAGAGCATTCCAGGTAGGATCTTTTTTTTTTAAATGTGATCATTTTTGTTTTAGCATTTTTTTTTTAGACATGGTCTGTTAATCAATGCAAAGACCTGTTGTCAATGCCAGCTGTTTTGAGCTTTATTTAAATGTTTTGTTTTTCCTGATATTTTTCATCAAACTCACTGGATAAAACCTTTTGTTGTCCAGTTTAGCCTGATATTTTTCACCAAAAATTGTTTGAACTCATTGTATAAAACCTTTGTTTCAGAGTGGTGTTGAGTACATCGCTGCCCCAGCTGGCTCTACCAACGATAAAGCTGTCATTGATGCCTGTGATGACCACAACATCATCCTGTGTCACACCAACCTCAGGCTGTTCCACCACTAATCTCCCCTTCATCCATGGGGCTTTTATTATCCCCCTTTATCCGGGGCTATTCCCCTTCATGTAGACATTGCTTTGTGAAGAAAACTCATTCCTAGATGATGAAATGTGTTGATGTCCAGTGTATGCTCAAATTCATGTGAAGATTTTGTTGTTCTATGACCATCTTGTTAATGATATTAATTTTTATATTTTTAGTTTTAATTGCATTTACTGTGCTTATTTTTGTCTCTACAAAGAATTTATTTTGTACCTTTATTGTCTACATGTGATGCAGAGTTTAAATAAAGGAATACTCAGGTAATGCATCAGATTTTTATTACATTCTGCTTGAACCTGGCAGAGTATTTCATGATTTGCTTTAAAAGATGTGACTTTCTTTACAAAATTTAAAAAATTAAAATCAAATTTAAAAATAATTTCAGTACTTTGTGTTCCTTACACTTGAAAAATGTGAGAATTTGTTGGAATATCTTTTGGATATTTAAGTAAATTTTTGTACAAAGAATATTACTAGGAACCAATTATTTATCTTCCATCAAGTTACTTTTTCTGTGGGAGACAACTGTGTAAAAAAAAATAAAGGGCTGCAATTCATTTTTTCACAGGTTCCTTAAAAAAGATGTAAGTAGATAGAACACAAGCCATCTCACCGCTTTGGGATCATCGACAAATGTCACGCTTTTTTTGACGATTTTTACCTCCTCCCCCTCCGTCACACGTCGTCACAAAAATCCACCCCCCCCCCCCTATAATGACGTCACACTTTAATCTACAATCCACCTCAAAATTGCTGTTGAATTTTTTTTTGAAACATCGATATTTTTCTAAAATCTTGTCTAAACTCTGTCAAACTAGAATATTTTAATCAATTCCTATTACAATTTATTTAAACAGTTTTCTAACACGCGAAATAACGTCGCACCATCTGAATCCTCTCCCTCATCACACACCGTCACAAAATTACGGATCCCCCCCCCCCCTACGAGTGTGACGTCATTTATGGACGACCCCTTTATGCATGCAGCAGCATCAAAACAGACCGGATTTATTTTATTTTAATGTGGAAGATTTTTTCATTAGATAAAAAGAAAAATGTTAAATAAAAGCCATGTGATGCATTGTGTGCTTGAACGCCTGCCGACTCTGGTGTCTTCTGACTCTACTGCATTAACTCCCATGTACGCGTCACCTACAGACTCTCTTAACGCCTGCTGACTCCTGCATAAACTCACATGTATGCGTCGCCTACTCCTACAGACTTCCCTCACGCCTGACTCTCCTGCATAAACTCACATGTATGCGTCGCCTACTGACTCTCCTGCATAAACTCACATGTATGCGTCGCCTACTCCTACAGACTTCCCTCACGCCTGACTCTCCTGCACAAACTCACATGTACGAGTCGCCTACAGACTCCCAAGTACGTGATATCACAAAGGTGTACAAGGGAGTGTACACCCTTACACACAATGATTCAGCTTGGTCATGTGACCGATTCTATAATTACTTTTTTCTTAATGGCTGTTGAGAGCAAGGAAATAAGCTTTTAAATTCCTAAGTGGGGTATCCGTAGCTTGAATAAAAACATGAGACATTTAGTTTAATGGATGTATTACATTTAGTTTCTTGGATGTATTACATTTAGTTTTGTGGATATTACTATTACACATATAATTTTGTGGATGTTACTTTCTTTACAACTAGCCTGGTGGTCAAAACAATTCTTGGCGGATTTATAATTTAGTGAATAATGGGTAAGTTCGTAACGACTCAACTTTCTATTTATTGTAAACAAAGATAGGGAATTTCCCATTATCGAGTGCTACATTGACACTTATGCTATATCCTCATCAACAAAGTTAGATCGATCCAGGACATCCTAAATCGAACAACCGATATTTGGAGTATCGATACGTATGAACCGTTGTCGAACAGTTGTTTTTGACAAAATTTTAGCCCATTTCGCTCTGGTTTCGTCGTCACAAAAAGTCCCACCCCACTCCCTGAAATGACGTCACAAGTATCCATTTCAGCAGTATTTCTTCCAGGCATCTATTCGGGGGGGGGGGGGGGGGAAGAAAGTCTACCGCCCCCGAACGAAATGGAAATTTATATAGAAAATATATATTTTTTATCAATGTCCGACCCCCGAAAATATCAAATGCTCCCCCCCCCCCGGAGAAAAAAGTCTGGAAGAAACACCACATTTCAGTAGAACCACAAAGTAGGGTGGTAGGCACCTGGGGATATCTAAATACAACACCTTCGTAGACCTACACCTCTCATACACCATTACAAATATCAACTTTCCCCCACCGCCCCTCATACACCATGTATAAGAACACACCCCACACCCCCTCTACACACATACACACGACCACCACTAAGAACTAATACAACATGTTTAAGGACAACTCTCCCCCCCCCCCCTCTCCACCCCTTCTACAACATGTATAAGAAGAACCTCCCCACTACCGCCCCTAATAACTAATACAATATGTATAAGAACAACTCCCTCCCCCACCCCTAATACAACATGTATAACAACAACCTCCCCCACCCCTAATACAACATGTATAAGAACAACCTCCCCAACCACTCCTAATACAACATGTATAAGAAAGAACAACCTCCCCCACCCCTAATACAACATGTATAAGAACAACCTCCCCCACCCCTAATACAACATGTATAAGAACAACCTCCACCCACCGCCCCTAATACAACATGTATAAGAACAACCTCCCCCACCACCCCTAATACAGTAAGCGTAAATAGACCTTTCTAGCTGTATTCCCCACGTACCCTGCCTATTGTGTTATTTTTCTGAACGTCGTGTTTACTTAAAACGTTAAAAAATTTGTCTTCTGACTTTTGACATTTCAGTGCAAAATGTGGATTTTAACCTTACAACAGACGACGATGAAGATGTTGTTTCAGAAAGCGGAAGTGGCGTCACAACGGAAGTTAAGTGCTTAAATCTTGGTCTGGATGAGTGAGGGTCTGGCCATGTTTTTCCACGCGGCGTACCACGCTGGCTTTCACATATTGTTGCAATGTGCTGTTTGGTTGTAGATAGTATTACTATATGCACAAAACAAAAATGTATTCAAGAAGAGTAGCATGATTGAAAGGATTTGTTGGGCTCGGGAAGGGGGGGGGGGGGGGGGGAGAATGTATCTAAAAAAAAGTTAAATTATTTGGACAATTAAGTAAATAATCGATATTATTTTTTTCTGCCGGTACCGCGGGGGCACGGTTTGGATTGTAGTTATGGTAAAGACTAGGCAGTGGCGTAGCGAGGTCGGGTGTCACCCGGTGCGGCACTTAATGGTGTCACCCCCCAGAGGCGTAGCGACCCTTCCCGGGGACAAACTTTCAAATTTTCGATTTGCACCCCCCCCCCCCCTCAAACTTTCGATTTGCACCCCCCCTCAACTTTTTCTCCATATATTTTGCTATTTTTTGCCTTGGTGTCACCCCCCTAAATGGTGTCACCCGGTGCGGTCCGCACCCCCCGCCCCCCTCGCTACGCCCCTGAGACTAGGTATATACATATGCACACACATACATACGACTCTCAACAACATCATCTGCGGGCACCTTGATTAACTTTTTAGCTATACTCTCAGAGATACATTCACACGAACGACACTAAACGTCTACTTTTGTCATTTCACAATGGAAGGCAGGTGGGATAAACTCGCGACTTATATAACGGATAACTTCTCGACCCTTATCACGGATAAGATCTCGACCTTCTTCTTCCCTCTTCTGCGTTCTTAATTGAGTTAAGGTTAGAGGATTTAAACAAGTTGTCCAACTTTGTGGATGAACTGGACTGTGGTCTCCAGATCTGCCTGCGCTCCATATAGTTTTTGCTTGAGTGGGGTGTATAGGGGCCAATATAATAGATAAGCTTTTAGACTTAATTTTGTTTAAAATCACTCAACCTATGTAAAGCCCTCGATTAAATGAAAACGTGAGTACATTAAGCACAAGCAACACGTATCCAGGTGAAGCGCCCCATATGGTCCGAGTTGAAAAGAAAAATTGTTATATTTTAACTCTATTCAATATTTTAAAAAATAAAACTTTTTAAATATATCATACCCAGTAACGTTATATTAACATCTACATAAGCCATCACTTTCCCCAAAACATCATATAACAGTTCCTAAAAACCCCATACATTACTAAAGCTATATGGCCATGTAAGAGCCGATGGTATCATTATCTTGACGGAGACACTTCGGTTGTTGGTGACTACCTTGTGAGTCGAGTGGTGGCGTTTGGGTCGGGTAGAAAATTTCACAGCTGTACAGCAGCTGTTGATTTTAGCTGTTGTATTTAGCTGTTTCTTCATTTCCTCCTTAGCCCCCCCCCCCCCACAGCCATTGTATCCCTCTCACTTACTTATAATACCGGCCTCCCCCCCCCCCACCACCAGTCTGTTGCCCAACCCCTCTCCCAACCCTTCCCCCCCCCCTCTTTCCTATAATTCCTGCGCACTCCCCCCCCCCCAGATAATTATTGTTCCTTTCTCCTCTATTTCCTGCCCCCCCCCCACCTATAGTTCCTGTTTCTCCTCACCCCCTTCCCCCACCCCACCTATCGCAACCATTTTGCCTTAAGGCTATTACAGCAACCAACCACTTTTCACCACCAATTTTTTAAAAATTTTTTTGTCTTTTTGTGAATTTGTGTGGGTTTTCGGGTTGTTAAAAAAAACCAAAGCATAAATAGACCTTGATTCTTGAAATTCTTCTGTGAGATCCACGCTGTTGGTTTAACTTAATCTGTTTCCAACCATTTGTTTTTGTTTTTAGACATTGTGACGTTCCCGACGTTTACAGAAAAAGAAACAGGCAGCTCAAGTTCGAGAAATGATGCAATCATCATCGCCGTCTGCGTGTCAGTTGCCGTTCTTTCCTTTATCGCCATTGTCATTTTGTGTTCTTGTTACTTGAGAGGGAAGAGGAAGAAAAGATTCGCAAGGTTGGTCTAGTTGTCGGTAGTTTGCATAAACTAAATGAGTAAAAGAAAATTGCTTCTTTTAAACTTTGGTCTAGCTGTCGGTAGTTTTCAGACTATTAACTAAATGAATAAAAGAAAACGGCTTCTTATTAAAGCTTTGGTCTAGTTGTTGGTAGTTTTCAGACGAAAAGCTAAGTGAATAAAAGAAAATTGCTTCTTATTTAAATGTTAGTCTAGTTGTAAGTAGTTTTTAGACTATAAACTAAATGAATAAAATTATTTTTAAAAAAACCTTTGGTCTAGTTGTCGGTAGTTTTTAGACTATAAACTAAATGAATAAAATTTAAAAAAAAAAACAACTTTTGTCTAGTTGTCGGTAGTTTTTAGACTATAAACTAAATGAATAAAATTAAAAAAAAAAAAAAAAAAAAAAACTTTTGTCTAGTTGTTGGTAGTTTTCAGACGATAAATAATCGAATACCAGTATTTTAAGAGAAAGAAAAAAGTTGTCATTGGTTAAACGTTTAATTGAACATACGTGGACAAATTTTTGTTTAGTTTTAATTTGTGAACAGACTATTAAATAATTAGGTCTGGTTCTAATTTACTTGCATGAAATCAATAACGATACATCATAATCATTTATCATTATTTTTTGTTTAAATTGAAAAAAAAGGTTTTAGTCTTATCTGTAATTGTGGTGTAAACTTCTGACAAGAAGCTGAAACATTAGTAACATCAATCATGATCAACTTGAGTCAACCCAGCTCTAATGGGCAGTGGCGTAGCCAGGATCGTCTCAAGGGGGGGGTTCCAATTTTTTACCCGGGGACAAACTTTCGATTTGCACCCCCCACCTCAAACTTTCGATTTCCACCCCCCCCCCCCTCAAACTTTCGATTTGCACCCCCCCCCCTCAAACTTTCGATTTGCACCCCCCCTCAAACTTTCGATTTGCACCCCCCCCCCTCATACTTTTTATATATACCGAGGGGTCTATGGGGGGGGGTTATGACCCCCCCTAACCCCCCCCCCCCTGCCTACGCCACTGCTAATGGGTACCTGATATGAGTCTGGGAAAGTCAAGGCGGCTGGGCAAAGATACCGCGGTCACAAAAACAGACGAACTCTTCTCCAACTGCTCTAGCTACCGTCTGTTCGGAAAAGTACCTTCTATTTTTTACGTTAATACTAATATATTCAATTTTAACGTTGAGAATTATGGTGAATGTTGGATAAAGCCGCAGAGGTTGTCTTCTAAATGGCAAAGTTTAAGCCTAAACACGTAAACGTACGCCCAGTACCCAAAAACATCTTTAAAATGTAACAATTATTAAAGTATCAACTCCACAAGCACTGTTGTAAGAGTGAGGTGGATATTTATCCATATTGTCTCAACATATAATACAAACGTGCTTTTAAAAATAACTTTTGTTTATATGTCAGATATTACTAATTACTATACCAACATCTGACTTGGAGTGGTGGGATAGAAACTATAATCAAGTAATTAAGAATATCCTGACATCACTCCCCACCAGAGGCGTAGCGAAGGGGGCGGGGCGGGGGGGGGGGGGGACATATGTCCCCGGGCGCCGACCTTAGGGGGGGCGGGCGCCAAAATGGGTTCGAAAAACAAATTGAAAGTTTGAGGGGGGTGCAAATCGAAAGTTTGAGGGGGGGGGGGTGCACATCAAAAGTTCGAGGGGGTGCAAATCGAAAGTTTGTCCCCGGGCGCCGGGAAGGGTCGCTACGCCTCTGCCCCCCCCCCCCCCACCCCTCCACGTAATCACGTTTTGAGTATATTTACAAGCAACAATACCTCCCCCTTATATTGGTTCAAAAATAATATCACGTTTTTAAAACTATTTTTACACCCCCTTTCCCTTCGTTTTTCTTTAGATTGTGACACCATGTATTGTGGATTGTAACACAGTGTATTGTCAAACCCTTGACATAAAAAATGTGTCACAGACACTTCACTAAAACAGATTTTGTTGACTTGTAGTAGCCCTTCCACCTGGTAACCGGAAAAGTTGACATTACTTGTCTATTCCAACAATCCCATAATTTAACCAATTTTTTTTTTTTAATTTAAAAAAACTTAACCCCAAATAAAACCAGCCACCCCTCCCTTACTTAACTGTCTTGTATTTTTAACACCACATAGAACCACTACCCATCCCCCTCCACTCAACTGGGTTGTTATATTTTTAACCACAAGTGTGTGTTCTCATGTTTTTTAACCACCAAACTTTACATTTTTTAAAGGGGTCGTCAGTCGCCCATAAATGACGACATGCTCCTAACGGGTCCAGTAGGGTTCAAAGTATTGTTATGATGAGTCACAATAAGAATAGGGATGGGGCGTGGGGGGGGGGGGTGTTCAGAAAGGGCGACGTTGCATTTTTAAATGTAATTGTTTTTTACAACTATTTACCAGCTGTTTTACACCTTAAAAGACTTTTTTTTTGTGAATTGTAAAAACATCGACCGACATTGACACAGTTAAATTAATATTCTTTAAAAGGAAACTCCTGTTTCCATATAAAAATAAAGCAACATTTCAGTTTGATGGAAGGGAATAGGCAGTGGCGTAGCGAGATCGGGTGTAACCCGGTGCGGCACTTAATGGTGTCACCCCCCCCCCCAGAGGCGTAGAGACCCTTCCCGGGGACAAACTTTCAAATTTTCGATTTGCACCCCCCCCCCCCCCACCCGTCAAGTTTTTCTCTATATATTTTGCTATTTTTTGCCTTGGTGTCACCCCCCCAAATGGTGTCACCCGGTGTCACCCCCCCCCGCCCCCACCCCTCGCTACGCCTCTGGGAATAGGCTCAAATTACTTCTAGGCATTTCATTTCACCACCCCTAAAAAAAGAAAATTTTAAATTTTAATAGAAAATGTATCGTTCAAACATTCTTATAATCAATCCTCCTCCCCTTACACTGCCCCCCCCCCCCCCAATCCTGAGCAATATTACTAAAAGAAACCCTGTGTAGGCGTATGTGTGATGTCATCTAGGGTGCGGGAGGGGGGGGGGGGTCTGACTTTCTGTGACGAGATGTGACGAGGGGAAGGAGAGATTTAAAAACCGCCCAAAAAATAGGGTGATAATATATATGGACGACCCGTATAGAATATTTTGACAATGTTTATTTAAAACACCCGATCGGTTTAAGAAGCTAAAGAAGAAACAAACTAGTATTTTTTTTTAAAAGAACGATCAAGTACCCCCCTGTAAATATTAAACTGTTTATCCATATTGATGGGGACAAAATCAAACTGAAATATGTGTTATTACCAGCGTGGGGGAAATCAGAAAAAATGACGGCACAAATTTTGCAATTTAAAAAGTAATGTTAGGAACTGAATCTTAACGGTCACTCCGCGATTTTAAAAAGAATGTTATTGTATATCGCAATAGAAATCGTTTACTATTGAGCGAGTTGAGTAAATATTATATTTTAGAAAGAAAACATTGTTTTAAAAAATTGAAATTGAAGAGTGTGGGGGGGGGGGGGGGGTTGTTAGACTCATGTGTGACGTTATTTAAGGGGGTTCTGGCTTTTTGTGACGAGATGTGACGATGGGGAGAGGGTGGTAAAATATGTTTTCAAAGTTCGACGTCGTTTATTATTGTTTTATTACTTCTTTTTTTTCATTGTTTTAGTAGGTACATAAACATTAATTTAAATTTAAATTTTTTTCCAACGATGTCAATTAATCCTACAAAAATGAACCTCCACAGAAACTCTGCCAAACTTCAGTCCGTGCATCTCCAACTGTCAAGCAGCAGATCACGTGACCTGCAACAGAAGACGAACACAGAAGAGCTCCCACCTCACCGTGACCAATCAGAACAGCACTACAGGACTCCGTACAGGACATGAGGCGACTCCTGCTGTCCAATTTGTTCCTGTCTGCCACCAACTAGTCTACCTAATAAGATGATATTGTATAGATTAATTTGGGGTGGGTGTGGGGTTACAGCCTGTGATGTAGGTCCTAAATGAACAGAAGTTAGTGCCTTTTGAAAAAATCAATCTGAAATGGCATATTTTAAAATGTTCAAAATCATAATTTACAAAGAACATATTTGTAAAAAAAAAGAAAAAAAAAGGCTTGAACATGAACAATGCAATTGACTTATTCATTCAGTCAGTTAAATTGTAAACGAAGGGGATACTTTAAAAAAAAAAACATGAAAATCTATGCATAACAAACAATTAGGAAAAAGAACCATGAACAACTTTGTCTTATTCCCGTATTTACTCACCTTTGTTTTCTTTCTACAAACCTTGAAGTGCTAACGTTAAACTTTACCCAGCCCATGTGGTCGGGCTTATACTAATATTTTGCATCTAGTTAGGCTTAACCTATACACCGGTTTAATCCTAACCCAAGATCTCTTATTGTTAACTCTAACAGCTAACCCAGCTAACTTTAACATCCACTAAGACTAACTCTATATTTTATAAGTATACACACAGGGGGATTAATCCAAACCCAAAACAACTAGACTGGTTAATCCTGCACGTCTTGTAGGCTAACTTAACCTTATGGGACACGCCCTTCTGTAATTTTGCCCAAACAAAAACAATTCCTGTCCATGTGGATCATACCCATCTTTTCTCTCAAGGGGTGGAAGCTAAGAAAAAACGATCCTATGCCAATCATTCTATCCCCTTGTTGTCCCTCCCCCCCCCCCAGAACAACTTTCTGGGTAGATCTATGTGTTATACCAGTGTTTGATAAACAGAGTGTTAATCTTCAGGCAGTAGCCTAAATTAAACACAATTAAACAATAAGCTGCTATTTTTTTTAGATTTATATAACACATAGGCAGTGGCGTAGCGAGGTCGGGTGTCACCCGGTGCGGCACTTAATGGTGTCACCCCCTCAGAGGCGTAGCAACTCTTCCCAGGGACAAACTTTCAATTTTCGATTTGCACCCCCCCCCCCCCTCAAATTTTTCTCTATATATTTTACTATTTTTTGCCTTGGTGTCACCCCCGTAAATTGTGTCACCAGGTGCGATCCGCACCCCCCCCCCCCCCAACGCTACGCCTCTGCACATAGGCCTATTTAGAATGTAATGAATGCTTAAGCAGTTTCTATCTACGTTTTCCAGTAGTCAGCAAAGGCTTATTGTCCAAACATCGATATGTTTAAAGTATAATTTGTTTCTATTGTTTTCATGTAAATAAATTTACGATGGAGACTGACATTTGCATTTGTTTCTATGATTCTTTATGCTGAGGTAACATCACTTACATTTTTCTTTCACTGTTAAACATGGAAATATATTTTAATGTCGTCGTGTTTCTTTTCCTACAATAGGCCAATATGCCATATGCAGTATTCGGTCCAAATGTATTTTTAAAAACACGGATCGGGTGTATTTATTGAAACAATGTATTTAGCCACACAACTTGCCCACACACAACTTGATCACACAATTTAACCTTACATGCCCACACACTATTTAACCATACAACTTGCCCACACACAACCACACAATTTAACCACACAATCTGATCACACAACTTGTCCCCACACACAACAAGATGAACAAAAAAAATTCAACTTTTAGAAATTTTATTTTCATGATTTTTAAAAAATAAAAGAATGTTAGAAACATCTAGATGAATAAACAAGCAAACCACGTGTTTACCCTCCCCTAATGACTGAATCAAGACCAGACACAATGATTACAATAGTGTTCAAGATCAAACTATTTGAGCAGATATTTGGGCTTTGAGGTTAGAGAAACAAAATTTTTGTATATGAAAAAAAAATTAATGAAATCTTTAATAGATCTCAGTTTGAATAGATTGCACAAAGGGGAAAAAACTCTATAAAAATAGAGCTATGTTAAAAATTTGATAACACAAATTGTCAATAAAAATTTAAAAATTTTCTTTTGAAGTATTTAAAGAAAATTGTCAAGGTTAATGAGAAAAAAAAATGAATCAATGAAGAAAAGACTAGATTGTGACACCCATCCACTTAGACCACAGCCGATAGAAAAAGTTGAAATATGTACAGGAAGATTTCTATGTGGTTTTTGTCAAAGAGTATGGGTTAAATTGAGATATAACTTTGTCTAAAAAAGTAAAATAAGCCAAGATATACATAAAAAAACATTTTCTGTCTGCATAAAAACTTGGTCAAAGCTCATCATCTGAGTAAAATTACACGCAGGTATATAAAAATCAGGCCATACAAAGGGAAATGAGTGAGTTACTTTCAATACTTGGAATGATATTTTAGGCTAACAAAAAAAATACTTTTTCAACAGAAACAACAGATTGAGAATATAAATGTTGAAAGGAAAATATAGCGAAGTAAATATTGTTCCCATAGCCAATAAATCAAATCAACACGGAGTCATCTAAAGGAATGGTACAACACTCAAACAGACAACATCATACAACATACAACTAAGTCTACTGCTTGGTCTAAGTTGTCTGACTAGCACAACATAGGTACAGCATTCAAATGGAAGTCACCCACGTCAAGCCTGCTTTAGTTGCTCCACAGTTTGATTGCCAGCTCAGAGGCCTTACATGAGCAAGTCATAGGATACATAGGATACATAGAATCAAACATCTCAAAGTAAACAATATATTGCAGTGAATTAAACAAGCAAATAACATTTGGCACATTCATTGGAACATAATGAATAAGAAAAAAAAAATCTTATAAAACAATCATTAGCTTTGTAATGCAGTAGAAAACAGCTTTGTAAAGCTGTCTGATTCATACAGCCATTGAAGACTGCTTTACAGCCTGCATTACAATATCATAGAGAAAAGAATGAATATTCTGTACTGCTTGGAAGTTGCATACTTGAGTTATAAACAATGAACTATGTCATCCAAAATAAGCTTTGGACAACATGCTAGCAAATTAATACTGGGTGGTAATGATGTCTGTAGCAGGAGTTGATCCTGTACTACAAGCATACAATCATAGCGTGTATGTACATAATAGGTCAGTCATCAAATAGTGGCATCAAAACTAATGTACACAGCAGGCCTAAAGATGAGTACACAAAATAGAGAACATTTCATCATACAACATGGGGAAGTGTGTACAGGGGTAGGGGGAAGGGAATAATAAAAGGTAATACTGAGATGAGTAGTCTAAAAAAGGTAATACTGAATGGGTTGTCTAAAAAGGTAATACTGAGGTGGGTAGTCAAAAAAGGTAATACTGAGATGGGGGTAGTCAAAAAAGGTAATACTGAGGTGGGTAGTCAAAAAAGGTAATACTGAAATGGGGGAAGTCTAAAAAGGTAATACTGAGGTGGGTAGTCTAAAAAAGGTAATACTGAGGTGGGTAGTCTAAAAAAGGTAATACTGAGATGGGGTAGTCTAAAAAAGGTAATACTGAAATGGGGGAAGTCTAAAAAGGTAATACTGAGATGGGTAGTCTAAAAAAGGTAATACTGAGATGGGTAGTCTAAAAAAGGTAATACTGAGATGGGTAGTCTAAAAAAGGTAATACTGAGATGGGTAGTCAAAAAAGGTAATACTGAGATGGGTAGTCTAAAAAAGGTAATACTGAGATGGGTAGTCTAAAAAAGGTAATACTGAGATGGGGTTGTCTAAAAAAGGTAATACTGAGATGGGGTTGTCTAAAAAAGGTAATACTGAGATGGGTAGTCAAAAAAGGTAATACTGAGATGGGTAGTCTAAAAAAAGTAATACTGAGATGGGGTTGTTTAGGCAAAATAAGGTAATACTGACATAGGTAAATGCATACAAATATTGTAGAAAGTACTACTGACAATGAGAAAAACAACATAATAATACCGACAATAAGAAAATATAGAACATAATACTGCTATAGGATCTGTACACTGACAACATAAAGCCTGACACTGCGGGTCATCTAAATAAAAAAATACTGACATGGCGCAAGAAGCTGTGCACACAAACTTTTAAAACTAAATCAAATCAGCTCAATGAAATCAAGCAAGAACTCTGTTTAAAAATATACAAAGCACTACATCACCATAACTAAAGCATAATCTTGTTGTTGTTCACGCTGGATCTTCTAAAAATGACGGGTAAAAAAATAAAAGACATCTTTTAAAAATAAATTGTGACTGGGGTATTTACAATCTTTGGTATGACCAGCTGTTTGTCCAGCCTCTCATCACCCCCTCCCTCCCTCCCTCCTCCCACAGTCAACTAACTCTTGTAGTTTCTTCAATTTGACTGAGTGATGATGAAAATGAAACTGTAAAATCTTTTAAAACTGTTTCTCCTGAAGTTTTCAAAAGTTAGAAGTTTTCAAATGTTTGAAGTTACAAACAAATCCTAACCATGTCATTTCTAGTTCAAGTGCTATAAAAAAATGTGAATAAACATACAAATGTTGAACAAAGTGCTCTAGGTAATCCACAAGATAGATGTACACATTTTACAATACGTGATAAAAATCTGTATATAAATTCAATTTTATGTCATACATGTACAAATGAAGCGATACACCAAACATACGTAAGTAGTTAAAAATATACCAGTCACACACATCATGTATTAGCCATCACACATACATCTTCTCACCCGTACAAATCTCAGATACTGCTGGTTAGACATACACACATACACTTTAGCACCCACTTGCCACACACACACACACTTCAGCAACTCTTGGTCAGACAGAGAGAGAAAAAAAAACAGGCTACAATCTACTTGGAATGGAAGCTCTGGGATTTAGTTGGAATTGTAGGTATACAATTGTAAACCTATAATCGTAGGTATACAATGTACAAGAGAAGAATGTCAAGAAGGCATAAAAACACTGTAAGCAAACTAGGCTACCATATGCAATGTGGGCGACAGGGTGCTGACTGCTGTCATGGATGAGTGTCACCACAGACATCCCACCAATCAAATTACTGACGGCAAACATGGATTTGTTATCCATAAAGTCAGCAACATTTAAAAGAAAACAAAAAATCTTACTTGTAAAATGTTGACATGATAAATGAGTATTAATGGCATTTAATAATATTCAATTTTATATTATGTTAAAGAATTAATAAAAGTTTTCATTATGGTTTGTGTTAAATTTACTGGACAAAAATGTTTAAAAATAATTTCGCTGGAGTGGTATGGTTTTATGAAAATTATTCGTTTTTAAAATCCTAATTTATTATCTCCCCTCATCAGTTTTTTTTTGTCTTTAAAATGGGGCTTTCTTTTGAACTTCCCCAATTACTGACATAGAATATGGATAACATTTTGTGATATTCATTTCAATAAAAGAAAAAAAAATGTATTAAAAAAAAGAACATTGTTGGAGTTGAAAAAAAACCAATGGAATACATGAAGAAATTGTTCCAACATCTTTTGGAATCCTGGAGTCATGGGGTCCCATCTAACCAAAACATGAAACAAACATTTCTTGTACAATTATTGTGAATGGAGAGTTAGAAAAACCTGGCAAAGACTGGTTCTTTGTGAAACAATGAGGTAACAATAAACATATGAAAGCAAAGGAATACAAGTTATACTGTGTAAAAGAAACAATATTGGAATAGAGTAAAAATGTGCAACAATTTCATATATATACATGTATATACAATGATTGGCTATACAACAGTTGCCAAATTGCATTATTATAGACCTTAAGTAAAATTAGATGGGCTTGGTGGGTTGAAACCAGAAGCCCACTGAGGTGTTTGTAGCTACAAACACTAGCATCAAGCAGAAGTAATAGTACAAGAGCATTGCTTTCTGAAGGTGAACATTGTATGGCATAGAGTCGAGTAACATACTTAGATATGTGCTGTGGCTAACAGATGGATTTCATTGCTTTCTTCTTGGGCTTTATCTGGCAAAGTTCTTTGTTTGGGATAAGCTCATCCTTAAAGTTCTTTATGTGGGATAAGTTCACCCTCAAAGTTCTCTGTGTTGATAAGACAATCCTCAAAGTTCTTTGTGTGGGATAAGCTCATCCTTAAAGTTCTTTATGTGGGATAAGTTCACCCTCAAAGTTCTCTGTGTTGATAAGATGATCCTCAAAGTTCTTTGTTGGGGATAATATCATCATCTTCACCATCTGATGGCTTGCAAAATTTGTATCTGTTAAATTATGAAAACTAATTTCAAAGACTAATTTGAGAAAATTATTTGAGAAAAACTGAATTGAGGATAATCTGATACGGATCTAAATTGAATATTTATAAATAGAAAAATAGCAAATAAAGTTGTCTTCCGAGGTTTGGGTCAAATATTTAGCTTTAAACAAAACTACCAATTAACGTACTCTGGTAAATATAAAGTAACTCCAGAGCTGAAGGATTAGGGTGAGGACCTACCTGTGGTTCATGTGCTGGCTGTAGGAACCAGAGTGGGAGAAGCGTTTCCCACACTTGCGACACTTGAAGGGCTTCTCTCCACTGTGTAGCCTGCGGTGTTCTGTCAGATGGTGCTTGTGCTTGAAGGCCTTGGAGCAAACTTCACAGTTGAAAGGTCTAGCTCCTACAGGAGAGAAAACACAATATTAAAGCTATTGCAGACAGCTGCTTGATATATTACAAGAAAAATTACAACTTTGACAGTTTTTAAAATAAAAAAAAAATATGTAATAGTGTTAAGGTACCTGAATGCTCATATTTGTGGCGTGCAAGGGAACTTTGTTTACTGAACTGCTTGTCACACTGGTCGCAAGCGTACAGTCCCAGCTCTTCACTCATGCGATGACCTTTCCACGAGCGGCGACGCTTGCGTGGAGAGGCAGATCCATCTTCTGGGTTGCTAATAGAGTCTTCAAGGTCATCTAATTTTATCTCTTCAGATTCCACCTGCAGAAAAACAAGATCCTTCACATTTAACAATTTGTCAAGATATTTACATTAAACAATTCATCAAGATCATTCAGAAAACAATTAGTGTTGAGACCTGTATTGTGAATGACATCAAGGTTGTCAGTGATAGTGTTAAAACAATGAGGGAATGCGATGCCGTGATGCCGCCAGACTCACCTGCTTGCAACTCTTCTTTCTCCTGCGCTTGCCATCAGCAGCGGCCATGGCCTCCTCGTGTAGCGCCACATTGGCCAGAGTTTGCAGATTGCCCTGAGTTTCTAGAAACCTCTTCAGTTCTCCCACAGGCTTCTCGTCCTTGTCCAAACATTCATCAATGACCAACTGGTTAGCTGATGGTGAAGAAGGGCTGGATTCTAGTTTTAAAAATTGTAAAAAATTATAAACAAAATGCCAATATAAACTTCCAAATTTAAAGCCAAAATATGACTAAAAATTAATTTTAAAATGTGTATACAAAATGCCACCAAAAAACTAAAAGTAAAAAACTAAACATGTTAATATTAAGTAATTATTATTTACCATTTTTCACTGAGATGCCCTTGTTCTCTGAATTAACAGGAGAATCTCTGTGTGGATGGTGGTTGTTAGGGGGAATAACTCCCGTGATCTGAGACAGAACAGAAGAGTTGAGCATCCCTGAGGAAAACTTGCGGTGAGCTGTGAGGTCCAGTAAAGGAGAAAACAGGCCTTTGTTGGTCATGTACTTGTAGATGTCTGAGTGCTGGAACCTGTAGTTGGACTCGTTCATCAGGACAACAGACTTGGTGGGGGGGACATGCAGGAAGTGGCTGGGGACAGACAAACTGGCAGCTTTGCTGGGGGACGCCGCTTCCTGTTTGGGGACCTTGGTGCTCAGGTTCAGGACATGCTCCTCTAGGGTCTCCTCGCTCAGCTGGCTATTGCTTAACATTTTGTGGTGCTCGTGTGCCTTGGGGGGTTCTTGTCTCCTAACACTTAAATCCAGGGGCTGGTCCTCTGAGGGTGGGGTCAGAGGTCCAACGTTTGGATGCGGGGCCTGCTTGCGGTGGCTGAGGAGTGCATAAGGGTTAGGGACAATGGGAATGTAAGTTGAAGGCGAGCTCCTGATCTTTTTGTTCACACTTCTGACGGGTGAAGATTTCTTCACTTTTTTAGTTTCTCTTTCTCTGGCGTTCTCAAACCACACCTGAAAATACAGCAATCAAGAACCAGTTTTTAAAAATATCTACTAAAATTTTTTTTTTTTTACATTACAGCTCAAATTAGTTTGAATAAAAGAGTAAAACTAGCTACCTGAACCATTCTTTTGTCAGCGCCAATAATTTTGGCGATTTCTTCAATGGCCTGACTCTCAGGGTTTTTGTTGTCCCTGAAGCAGCCTCTCAGATGCTGGGCTTGGTTCTCAGTCAGCCTCTCAGCCTTCATCTCTTCCTCCTCCTCGTCGTCCTCCTCGTCCTCATCATCATCCATGTCCTCCTCATCAGACACCTTGCTGCTGTAGACGGAGGAGCTGTCGTCCCCTGCCATAACTTTCTGGATGTCATGGTTGTCTGAGCACATGTAGCGCTCATGTTGGTGGAGGTCCACAGGGCTGCTGAACTGTTTCTTACAGTACCTGCAGGTCTGTACCTCCCCGTCTGACGCCTCGTTCATCTCTAGCTTCACCTCACCCACAATCATGTCTGAGATATCATCTTCGTTTTTTAAAGACTCCTTCTCATCCGGCTTCTCCTCATCCGAGACAACTTCTTCCTTGACTTTGTCAATGTTAGGCTTCAGGTCCTCAGGTACTGACATCCTCTTCATCAGCTCAGCTGTAAACTTCCCGTCTTTCTCCAAGCTCAGGTTTTTCTTATCCACAGGGGGACTGGCTGATTCCCCCTGGCCTATTGGTGATGGGGAGGGTGTGGGCAGAGACACATTGTTCATGCTACTTGTCTTCTTCAACTGCTCCAGGAGATGGGCTGGAGGCAGCAGGTGGAATGGAATGTTGGAGTGCTGGTGAGCGGGTACGGGAGCCGCGGAGGGGGGCGCCATGGTCATGCCAGTGGCAGCGCTAGACTGAGATGAGGACAGTTTCTGTTGGTAAAGGCTGAAGTTGAAGGCATTGGGGTTCATGATGGCGGGCGGGGGTGAGGGGTAGTACTGATGCCGTAGTGATGCTGGGTCAAACTTCATCAGCTGCTGAGAGTAGGACCCTGGAACAGATGAGATCTTTTTTAAACAATGTAGATTTAAGAGTCACAATATGCTGCATCAACACAATCAAAATACATGAAAAACATAAGAAGTCTATCACTTAAATAGTTTTATTTCTTGTTTTTTTTAAAAAAAAAAACTTCTTTGTTTTTAATATATTTTGATTGAAATAAAAATGTTCAGGACGTTGAGACTAAGATACTGCCAGGTATATTATGCACTGTTAACAAACAATTGTTTTATCTAAAGTGTACAACTAACCAACCGAGGAGTTATATATTGCTGAACACAACTCACCTGATGACGGAGAGTACACCTGGGCCACTGTAGGGAACATAAATCTGGTGTTCTCAGGTCTAGACTGTTCCATCTGTCTGTCCTGACGCCGACCCTTGCTCTGACCAATGACCCAGCATTTTTTTGAGGTCATGTGACTGCTGTAGGATCCAGAGTGTGAGAACCTTTTAGAACAGGTCGGGCACTGGAAGGGTTTCTCCCCTGAGTGGATCCTGATGTGTTCTGGATAGACCAAAGTACCAAGTGTAAGTACAGCAGACAAACAGCTACAGCTGCATTGGCAAAACTTTTCATTGATAAGGAAAGGGGTTCTTACATTTTTAAAAAGATGTACCCATTTGTTCCCTGAATTTCAACTAGCACTCAACGCTGCTTACCTTTAAGGTGATGTTTAAACTTGAATGCCTTGCCACACTCAGGACATTTAAACTTGCGGAGATCTGTGGACTCGGAGTGGCTGATCATGTGACGCTGCAGTCTGTACACATTAGCAAATGTTTTCTGGCAAATCTGAAACACAACGCATACCCCTTGATAATTAACATACGCTTAAAGAAATTAAATCACAGGATTCATTTTTGAAAAACAAAAAACAACCTAGAAATTATATACTAAAACTTTCAATGTCTACTGCAAGTTTAGTCAGTAGATTAAAGATAATTTACCAACATTTTTCTTTTACTAGTAAAAAAAAAGAGTGCATAAAAAGTGTACTCACTTTACATGACTGTGAGGTGGGTGAGTGAGTAGCCAGGTGCTTGTCCAAGTGAGACTTGAGTAGAAAGGTCTGCTCACACTTTGGACATTGGTAGCGCACGGGCTTGTCTGGGTGTTGGTTGCGCATGTGATCTCGCAACAACGTGGAGCGAGTGCTTGTGGTCTCGCAGTAAATACACTTGAGGACATACTCTTCTTCCAAAATATGTTCTACAAAACAACCAAATACAGTTTAGATACAGGAAAGTTAAGTTCAGAAACACAGACAGCTGAATATGAGAAAACATTATATAAATATAAAGTTTTTTAACCAATTAGTTGAATGTATATCCTCCAATCAATTTAGAAACTTACAATATGAAAACAATGTGGTACTACAAAGTCCAAAATTTCAGAGACTGAATTTAAAAAATGTACTTATTGTAACTTAGTGCTGCAAACAAGCATACCTTCACTGTGTAACAAATTTTCTTCATCCTGATCTGATTCTTGACCAGTGACTTCTGCTGCTTTTTCTTTATTTAAAATTTCGGGAATGACCTCCCTTGAGTGATCATCGCCATTCTGGATACATTCTTGTAGGCTTTCAACCAAGGGCTCGCCTATATAAACATAACAGGGTAAATATATTAGGATCAAACAAGTGAAGCAGTTGAAACAACTTAGTTGAAACAATTCAACTGAGCTGAGATAAGGAGACAGAAGAGATATCTCACCTTGGTCAGACGTGACGACCAGTTTCTCTGTCAGACTTTGATCCTCTCCACTCTCCCTACTCAGCCCATCTGTCCTGGTTCCATTTGGACAAGTCCCGCACGAACTATCTCTCGTCTCGTTGCTATGGTGACCGAGCGTGACATCACACCCGAAATTGTCGATTTCGCCTAGAAGGCTCTTTTTCGTTTCTGGGTCGGAGAGAGTGTTTTTTTTTCTGATCTGTGTGGTGGTGTCCTCGTCATCGGAGGTAAGAACTCGGGCTGTCGCAAGTGCGGCCGACTCGCTGACTTTGTGCTCGTCTGTTAAATCTGGGGACAGCAGGCCAAAGTTGATTACATCAGCAGGATAACTCGTGTGGTTACTACAGCCACAAGATTCGTGTGGTTACCACAGCCACAAGATTCGTGTGGTTACCACAGCCACAAGATTCGTGTGGTTACCATAGAAACAAGATTCGTGTGGTTACCATAGAAACAAGATTCGTGTGGTTACCACAGCCACAAGATTCGTGTGGTTACCACAGCCACAAGATTCGTGTGGTTACTACAGCCACAAGATTCGTGTGGTTACTACAGCCACAAGATTCGTGTGGTTACTACAGCCACAAGATTCGTGTGGTTACTACAGCCACAAGATTCGTGTGGTTACCATAGAAACAAGATTCGTGTGGTTACCACAGCCACAAGATTCGTGTGGTTACCATAGAAACAAGATTCGTGTGGTTACTACAGCCACAAGATTCGTGTGGTTACCATAGAAACAAGATTCGTGTGGTTACCACAGCCACAAGATTCGTGTGGTTAACACAGCCACAAGATTCGTGTGGTTACCATAGAAACAAGATTCGTGTGGTTACCATAGAAACAAGATGTGTGTGGTTACCACAGCCACAAGATTCATGTGGTTACCATAGAAACAAGCATATTGTGGTTGCAACCACACGCCCTGTGTGGTTTTATAACCACACGCCCCGTGTGATTACCACAACAAGACACCCACTTTGGTATCACAGGAAATGTTCATGTTTACATGCCCATGGAAACTTCAAAGATTGCCTTTGTTTACACTTCAGCATTCATTGTTCATAAAAAAAAAAAACCTTTCTAATAAGACGAAACCTGCCGCCTATGCATGAAACCTACTTCATAAAAGCTGAAACCTACAATGTTTGCAGGAAACCATACTACAGACTAAAGACTCCATTGTTCACAACAAACTTACTTTGTTGACCAAACAAAAAACTAATAAACTCGCTCAACCAAAACATCTACCCCCTCCCATCCACCCCACACCCTGCAAATATATCGTCAAGGATTCTTTTCCCGTCTCACCTCCTTACCCCCCCCCCCCCCCCCCCCACCCGAGATTTTCTCGAGCAGATGTAAAGTGGGTGAGCAGAAATATGACACTGATGCCGGGGAAACAAGAAAACTCCCCACAAAGCGGAGGTAACAAAAAGGCGGGGCCGTGTCACGTGGCTAAGGGTGACCCCGTTTCACCTTAACAGATTAGTCACTTGTTTTGCCCTAAGGATTTAGCTAATTAAGCGCGAGATTAGGGAGGATGAAGGGGGTTATATTAGAGGGTATGGGGTTGATAGATAAAGAGGGGCGACGGGGGGAATAGTAAATAAAGTATAAAGAGATTCTCCATGGTGTGCGTGTGTCCGGGGTAGGGGCCCGGGAAAAAAAGTGAGAGGGGGGGGGGGGGGTGGCTTAGAGTAACAGACTACATGACATGAACGATCCGAATAAGAAGATGAGCCCAGGCACGGTGAATGGACTCACCTACACGAACCACCTCACAGCGAGTTTCCCGCGCTGTTACATCCGCTCTGGCACCAAAATTCCAGAGCCGAGACGTGGCGCTACAGGTGTTTCCGTGAGAAGGTTTCTTTCCCACAGTCGGTGATTCATGGTGCTCTTTGTTTTACTCTAGGTACGGCTTACATTGTCTCACCCTAGGTACCGCACGCACCGGGCTTTTTTTTTAACTCGTTTTTTTTTAAACCGCCAAATGTTTCAGCTTCATCTACCAGGTTACGCACATTTTTTTTATCGTTAAAAAAAAAAACCGTACCCTCCATTTATTTTACCTCCCCTTTTAGAAAAAAAAAAGCATTTTAAAATTCAACATTTTAGGTTTTTAATCTCACCTTTTTTTTTTTTAAACTTCCGCTCCATTGGTTGTGTACCCAGCTTCCATGGTGTGAACTGAGTGGTCAACATTAGACCATCCACCCTACCCAGTTTAAAGGTGAGTACAAAGTTTCCCCCCGCTCCCATCAAGTTTGTTGAACTCACCTCCATGAGAGCGTTCTTTGTCTGACCTCACCCAGAACTTAGTTTATGTAACCAACTTGTGTTAAACTAATCTCAATGAACGAGCCAGGCAATTACAAAGTAGACCTCTCCTCATTCTTCCACCCCCACCCCCTCGGTCACGGTGATGAAAAAGCTCCCCGCGAGCACCGGTGTTTAGTTTCACGTGCTGAATTTCAACTTTTTTAAAGCCCCGCGCGTGAGAAACATTGAGATAAACGAACAACATGGGGCACAGGAATGCGTGAAGGTGAACCACAGTCCGCCAATTTAACATTCGTGGAGAAAAATGTACAACTCCGACAAAGAACGAAAAACAAAAGCATGCTGACCACCATATAACAAATTAAATCCCACTGTTTCTAAATAATGCGCATCTGTTGAACGTAACCAACAAGGACAAAAAAATATTACGTAATAACACAAGCATGCAATAAAAAAAAAAAACCAACCCAGACAACAAAATGCACGTGGAAATTTTTTTTTCCCACGCTTACAAGATTTATCGTGAGCAAGCTTCACCTTGCCGAGCGTGGACGATGCAAGCATGCATGCATTAGCTGGCTCGCCTACACCGCAGACCGCTTTGATGTCACAACACGTCCGTTTTTACAGCACACCCGTTTTATAAAGGTTAATGGATGACCGTGCTAAAGATTCATCATTTCGACCTGGGTCCACCTCCATGCCACGGCGCAGCAGCGCTAATGGCACGACCAAAAAAATTTTCACCGATGCAACGCTGGTGCAGGGCGCACCAAGGTAGATGGGGAGAGGGGGGAGCAGGGCGGGTAACTAGGTCAAACTGACTTGACACAGCAACCTTTAAAAAAAAAGTGAAATCAGGTTTACAAGACGGCACCCGTGGGAAAAAGGTCTGCAGTAAAATATCTGGTGCCTGTCTGCCTGCGGTCAATATTACACGAGTTGTAAACAGGGAATATGTCAGGTTAGCTTACAGCTGAGGTGGTACAACCCAGACGGGCTTGGCTCAGTTGGTTGCCCACATTCTACTTTCTCTTTCAAGTAGCTCTTTCTTTCTAACACAGAACTAGACTGCTACCTTAATCTACCTAGGTTTCAATTAACCTTCTACTACCCACCTAGATGGCTACCTTAATCTATCTGTTTCTAGTAGCTAAAACCGCCCTACTGTAGATGGCTAGCTTCTAGAAACTGATACCACCCTGCCTCTGTTTCTGCTGACTTAGCCTATTCCCTTAAAGTCTGATGGACTACCAACATCAATGTCTAGTAACTTATATACCTCCACCTACCCACCGAGATTGGCACCAACAAGCTTCTGGTCCTACACCCACACCTCTAGCTGGTAGCCTTATTGTGTTTACACCAGTTGAAATTGTGTGTACACACAGGTTGCCCTAACTTTCAAGTGAACGAACCAAGTATTGGCCCTATAGAGTGGAGAGAGTGCAGCCTACCAAATTGTGTGTACACACAGGTTGCCCTAACTTTCAAGTGAACGAACCAAGTATTGGCCCTATAGAGTGGAGAGAGTGCAGCCTACCAAATTGTGTACAGATCAACAGAAACTTGTTTATTATTGCACGGCTAGGTGCGGCTCGGCCCCAGCCTCCATCTGGAAATATTTAGGGCAAGCTGTGAGGTGTTCATGCACGTGATGAGGTGAGCACGTTTCTAATCTCGAGCCGGCAGGTTAAAGGTTATTTGTTGGCTCACTCTGTTGACAACTTATAAAAACCTGTAGGTTTACGTCGTAATGCTGGAGCTACAGAAGGTCAGCTGGCTTCTTCGTCTGCTCGGGGAGGAGGGGGGGGGGGGTATTTAAAAAAATACACTAGAAAAATCGTGGGAACTCTGTAAGGTCAACCACCTCCCAGCAGGCGATGCCAGGTAAACTGTCCTTGACCAACATCCGGTAGTGAGCAAGCAAGTTTAGGTTGGTTTAGTCAAGTCGGCCAGCCCCGCCTAGCCGTGGCCTACCTGCAGCTGTGAACAACTCACGCGGCAAGCTACGTGCTCTATCTACACGCTTGGGGGGGGGGGGGGGGGTAGGCGAGATGGTAGCTGCTGCTAGGTCTAGTAGTAGCACGAGTCATCCGTGACAATAGCTGGCTGGTAGCACTAGATCTAGTAGCAGGAGTAAGTTGTGATAATAGGGGGCTGGTAGCACTATATCTAGTAGCAGGAGTAAGTTGCGATAATAGCTAGCTGCTAGCACTAGATCTAGTAGCAGGAGTAAGTTGGGATAATATGGGGCTGGTAGCACTAGATCTAGTAGCAGGAGTAAGTTGCGATAATATGGGGCTGGTAGCACTAGATCTAGTAGCAGGAGTAAGTTGCAATAATAGGGGGCTGGTAGCACTAGATCTAGTAGCAGGATTAAGTAGGGATAATAGGAGGCTGGTAGCACTAGATCTAGTAGCAGAAGTAAGTTGGGATAATAGGTGGCTGGTAGCACTAGATCAAGTAGCAGGAGTAAGTTGGGATAATAGCTAGCTGCTAGCATCAGTAGCAGGAGTAAGTTGGGATAATAGCTAGCTGCTAGCATCAGTAGCAGGAATGATTTGGGATAAGGACGCTAACACTGATAGGCCCTACTAGTGTTAGCGTCCTTATGCGTTAAGATAATAGGTAGCTGCTAGCACTAGCAACACTACTTGCTCGTGTAGCTCGGTAGCTGCTAGCGTGCTACGTCCCTGTAGCACACCCACACCACCTACCCACGACTGACTCCACCAGCGAACACACCCACACCACCTACCCACGACTGACTCCACCAGCGAACACACCCCCACCACCTACCCACGACTGACTCCACCAGCGAACACACCCCCACCACCTAACCAAGACTGACTCCACCAGCGAACACACCCACACCACCAACCCACGACTGACTCCACCAGCGAACACACCCACACCACCAACCCACGACTGACTCCACCAGCGAACACACCCACACCACCAACCCACGACTGACTCCACCAGCGAACACACCCACACCACCAACCCACGACTCCACCAGCGCGCCACCTGCGACGAGTGAGCACCCCCTACCTGTAATCCACGACCACCGCGCTGACCCACGTTTTCCCGCCATCGATCAACAAGACCTTAATCGAGACGCCAGCCATCCATCACGAAATGCCAATAGATGGATCCGGGCCCCGAGTCAGGCAACTAGTTAGATAAGCGCCGAGGGACGAGTTACATAGGTAAGTCTGGTGGTCGTACATCAAGGTCACACACAGGAAACTCATTTCCGCCCTCTTGAGATTACGGAAGTCAGATAATGAATTCCACCTGAACAAGAGGGTCGAGTCTACTCAAAGGTGGTCACGGCATTCCCCGACCGTTTCGCTGCCCGACCGCAAGATGGTCGGCGTGCTGTATTAACATAATTGCACGTGAAGTGAGCCGAACGTGACGAGTGTGTAGCGATGCAGGCTTAGGTTAAAGCCACTACCGTTTGGCCTTTAGGACGTGGAGCCATGGACGCCAGAATCTAATCAATGAAGCCAGCGCGGCTGTGGTGTTGTAAACTCAAAGTTTATCTTTTTAAACGCATAGTGCAAATGTAGTGCTGTACTCAATATGGATTTAGACCGCTTCTAAATTGGTACGTCATAACTCAACAAAGGAACGCTAAAGTCGAGCATCTCTAAATTCTTACGTCATAACTCAACAAAGGGACGCTAAAGCTGACCATCTCTTAATTCTTACGGTACGACATCAACAAAGGAACGCTAAAGCTTTAGACCACCTCTTGAATCTTATGTCATGAAATCTACATGGCTACGCTGGCTGAAGGGGTGATGACCAGCTGACCACTTCACATCTGGCGGGGGGGGGGGGGGGGCATCAACGTAACATCCCCTCGAGCATACATATCCGGTACTTTATCGTCAGACCCCCCCCCCCCCTACCAACACACACTCTCTACTACCCTTCTCAATCTAATGTGAAAAAAAAAATCTACATATTAGATACTAAAACGTGACTACGAAAACCTAAACGCCCAAGTAGTTTACTTTATTCTACAAAATGGCTTGGTTTAAGTTTGAATCATCCCCCCCACCCCTCCTCCTCACCTCCGCCCCCGGGGAGGAAAGTGAAAGCTGCCATAAAGTGTCGTGAGTACCCCGTCTAATGTTAAGCACGGCCAGAGGGAGATAGCTACCTGCGAGGTGATGAAAAGGGAGGGAAGCGGACTGAGCAAACAAAGAACAGGTTGGCATGGACTGCCATGTGCTAGTGGTCAGGTCAGCTATATTTAGTAACACGGCTACCCACGGTCAAAATACCGAACACTGAACAGATTGGGGACGTTTAAACCACAAAGTGTAAATTCAAACATGCTTCAATTGGGTTAGCCATACCACAACATACCGTACTGTTGGTACGATCACTAACCCTGGCTGTGTTACGAGTTAAACCAACATTAAACCTACTAAACCATGTGTAAGCTTGAAGTGTACAAGTTATCGTGTGTTCGTCTAGTGCTCACCCACATCAACAAACGTAAACTATCAACATGCACGACTAACAGCCTAACAATACTAACTAAAGTTTAAAATTGGTGCTATACACAAGCTTTAAAACAAGTACTGTATACTCAACATGTCAATAACTAAAGACTTGTAAAAAAAAATAAAGTGAAGACTAACTTACCCCTGAAAACCATTTTCGCATGCCAAAGTTTGGCGCCAACACCTTGCTTCAAACACTCGAGACGACGAAATGAAGTAGACGCTGCTCACGGCGAGCTCAGGTTATCTGCGCCTCACCTTGCTCAACTACCCGCACCACGGCCAACCTCCCGCACATATACCGTAGTCAGTCACCGTGGCCGCACGTAGACTCCTCCCACTCACGGCAAAAGTCCCGCTATCTTTACCTGCCGGGCTACCTGCGCATCACAAGTCACGGGAGAGAGGGAAAAAATAGTGCGCCGGCGGCCCCGCCCTCAGAGATCACGTCTTGGTTCAAACTAAACCCCGCCCCCACCTGCGACCGACTCGAGGTAACGGGACGTCCTGGGAGAGACTGCGATTAATTCACGCTTAACCTCACCACTAAACCCCCGCTACAGTACTGGTTAGTCCTCGATTTTACTCCCAGATGGAGTGAAAAAAAAAGATAGTGATATTTTTCCCCTATTAAGTGAGGTAAATAAACATAAATAATGACTCTAAAGCGTCATAAATCTGGGTAGCAGCACACACACAAGCCTGCGTGAAACGGCGAGAGTCCCATTACATCAAGTATACGGGCTGTTGGTGATACTATTTGATTGTCTGTTTAATGGGAAATGGTTCCGATATGGGACTTCCCGTTGTTCAGTTCATGGCTGGGGGATGTGGGGAGGGAGAGAGGGATATATAATGGTAGAGTTAGAGGCTTTGTTTTATGTACGGGCTGGAAGTCTGGTCATCAAGTCGAGGGCGGGACACCTACGTTGGGTTGGGGAAATTATGGGAGGCTAATACAGGACAGAATCGTCCTAAATCAGGGTCAGCTTAAAACTTGACTGAGTCAAGTGCAAGTGTCCGGCTATGTTAGCCAAGATGACACAACGATGTTCATTTTTTGCTGAGATCCATGCCTGCATGCAGATGATTATCACATGATTACAATATACAAATCAACGAAAGTGAGTGTGTGCGTGGGGGAGGGGGAAGAGAAAGGGAAGAGTGGTGTAGCGAGGGGGGGGGGGGGCGGGACATATGTCCCCGGGCGCCGAGCTTAGGGGGCGCCAAAATGGGTTGGAAAAATAAATTGAAAGGTTGAGGGTGGTGCAAATCGAAAGTTTGAGGGGGGGGGTGCAAATCAAAATCTCGAGGGGGGGTGCAAATCGAAATCTCGAGGGGGGGGGTGCAAATCGAAATGTTTGTCCCCGGGCGCCGGGAAGGGTCGCTACGCCTCTGGAGTGGTGGGAATAGCTGTGGAAGGCTGGATATGGATAAGTCATGTATGTGTGTGTTTTTTTTTAATCTGCAGAGAAGGGGACAGTTGTGTGTATAAATTATCCCCAGATGGGGGTCATTTGATTTGACATATTGTCTCGAGGGGTCAGTGTGGGGTGGAGGTGTCAGGGTGCAGATAAGGGTCAGTTGTCTATAGATGAATACGACAGCACCAGGGCGTGTGTGTGGGTGGGGAGACTCGGCTGTACAGGAGTCGATTTAAGTAGTAGGACGTGGATCACGTGACCGCACGTGCTGGGGGATCAGCGCTGGATACGGGACCGGGGGTCCCTCGTAAAATGCGGGTGACTGGCGAGAGAGGGGGGAGGGAAGTTTACAATCAAACGTTATAATTAATGGGGCATTTACAATGGTCGTCTCTACTTATGTGGATGATACGTCACGAAAATCGATACCAATGGAAATAAATGTACGATAAAAACAAAAGGTCACGCTGGTTGGGTCCAGGGGTCAAAGCTCAGAGAAACAAAACACGATACAGTGCCTAGCTACGCAGTGCTGAAAGCTGTCTCAAGCTTTAGTAACAGACTCCCAAGAATGGTTAGAGGCCAGGTCTAAATGTAGCTACAGACCACCACTTAACTTTGTAAAACAGTTTGAGATCTATCTCTGACTGTAGCAACAGACCCCTATTCAACCATCTATAACAGTTTGAGATCTATCCTGACTACAACAACCGACCCCTATATGAGAATAAAACGTGTGAAATCTGTGAGTAAAAAAAAACAACTTTTAATGGCGTTAATAGTAGCGAATCGCATGTCACGTTCCATGCGGAAATGGACCGTCCAACGGAACACACCCCTGCCCCTATCCCAACGCGAGAGAGGTGGTAATTATCGCTGTCCATACACAGATTATCTCCCCGCCCGCTCGGCCATGATCTCCCCCCCCCCCTCTCCCGTCAAGTCCAGGTTTGTATAAGCACACTTGTGAGTAAGGCTGACCTCGGTCTACAGGTCTACTCTAAGACAGGTACCAAAGCTGGGGCTGGAGAAACTACCAGCGTGAGAACTTGTTCCACAAGTGAAACGTCTGCATGGAAAGGTAAGATAACAAGGTGGTTGGTCTTAAGTAGGTCATCTCGGTTTGGTAAACAAACAAGTCGAAATGGTGAGTGAAGGCGCGCTACTGTGGGTCGGTGCGGGATAGTGGACTGGGTGAGTAGGGGAGGTGGTGTGTTGTGTGAGTAGGGGAGGTGGTGTGTTATGTGAGTAGGGGAGGTGGTGTGTTGTGTGAGTAGGGGAGGTGGTGTGTTGTGTGAGTAGGGGAGGTGGTGTGTTGTGTGAGTAGGGGAGGTGGTGTGTTGTGTGAGTAGGGGAGGTGGTGTGTTGTGTGAGTAGGGGAGGTGGTGTGTTGTGTGAGTAGGGGAGGTGGTGTGTTGTGTGAGTAGGGGAGGTGGTGTGTTGTGTGAGTAGGGGAGGTGGTGTGTTGTGTGAGTAGGGGAGGTGGTGTGTTGTGTGAGTAGGGGAGGTGGTGTGTTGTGTGAGTAGGGGAGGTGGTGTGTTGTGTAAGTAGGGGACGTGGTGTGTTGTGTGAGTAGGGGAGGTGGTGTGTTGTGTGTAGGGGAGGTGGTGTGTTGTGTGAGTAGGGGAGGTGATGTGTGGTGTGTGTAGGGGAGGTGGTGTGTGGTGTGAGTAGGAGAGGTGGTGTGTTGTGTGAGTAGGGGAGGTGGTGTGTTGTGTGAGTAGGGGAGGTGGTGTGTTGTGTGAGTAGGGGAGGTGATGTGTTGTGTGAGTAGGGGAGGTGGTGTGTTGTGTGAGTAGGGGAGGTGGTGTGTTGTGTGAGTGTATGTGAGATTATGTGTTGCGGTTTTGTGAGTAGTGGTTGGTGGTTAAATAGTGGGTGACGGTGCGTTTATATTGTGTGGTTAAATAGTGTGTGCGTGTGTGTGTGTAGTGGTTAGTATCCAACCAGCGGGTGATAAGTACGTGGCTAAAGCTTTAGTTAGGCTAGGTGGATATTTATGTTTCGTGTGTGGGTGCTGGTGAATGCTATGTAAATGGCGACACGTTTGTTGTGTGTTGTGTTTATACGGTATGGTGTGTTAGCGGTGGTTAGGTTTGGGGGAGTGGGTGTGGTAACTGTGGGTGGGGCGTTTGTTTTGTGTAGAAGATGGTGTGTTAATATTAATAGATGGTGTGTTTATTTTAGCTAGCAAGTGATTAATTTCGCGTGGCCTTTTATTCATAGCGTGTACATGAATTCCACTAACAGTCATGTATGAGTACAGGCAAAAAAAGCCAACATCATGTAACATGAATAATGTATGATTGTTATTGATGGAACATAAGGAGTATTAAATGGTCAGCAAAGTAGTACTGATTTTTCAAATCAAGATCAGAACTTTGTGAGAATTCTTCAAAGGTTACAAACTGTGCGGCAAGGATAAAGATCATGAAATGTGTGGGGCTATGTAAAAAAACAAATATGTATTATTATGTTAAAGCGTATATGTGTAGGACTATGTGTCATTATGTTAAAACGTATATGTGTAGGACTATGTAACGCATCCACAACGTTTGTCAGTATGTTAACAAGCCGGCTGTGATATGAATCCAGATCTCCAGAGGTTCCTGCTTGAGACAAACACTGACCTCATCTCGTCCTACCCCTACCCGTGACGGCATCAAAGACAATGACTTCTTGACTCACCCGATGCCAGAATTTCGGTGTGTGACACAGGGATGAATCACTAGCAGGATTTGGGTTCCAGATGGGACGATTGTAAAGCGACGAGCGAGCCCGTTCTAATACGCCATATTCAATAACTAAGACATCACTCAGGGTAAAACAGGGGGTGCATCACACCCCTGCTCCATTCAAAAGAGGGGTAGGGGCGGGGGGAATCGAGTGCGGGATTAGAGAAAGGCGGCGCAACGATTTGGGAGGGTGGGGGAGGGGGGTGTCGGATGAGAACATCCTCATTGGGTTTGAGAGAGAAAGAGTGATCAGCGGGTGAGGGGGGCTGGAGGGAGGGGGAGAAAAGGGGTGGGGGGGGAGAAGGGGTGGGAGGGGGCAGGACAGCTCATCTTGTATTTGTGATGGGAACGTCACAAGATATTCCAAAAGTTACCAACCGTGTTTTTGTATTGACCATCACAAAGTGAGCAGTACGGCGGGGGGTGGGGGAAGTGGCGGAGGAGGGGGACGGGACGACAAAGGCCCGACATAGGAGGAAGGCACTTATTAGATAATAACAGGCCAGGCACTGAGAGACATTTCACTTGCAAGCCCTCACCTTTCACAGAGTTCACACGCATCTTCAGCGCTGACCTCCTAGGGAGAAGCGGCTACACAATGGCCCCCATAGCACATCATGGCTTCTAGGTACATGTACTCAACGGCTAATACAACACATCATGGCTTTTTATATTTGTACCTAACAAACGGCTAATACATCACATCATGGCTTTTATATTTGTACCTAACAAACTGTTAATACATCACATCATGGCTTTTATATTTGTACCTAACAAACGGCTAATACAGCATATCATGGCTTTTATACTTATACCTAACAAATGGCTCATACACACATCATGGCTTTTTATATTTGTACCAAACAAACGGTTAATACAGTACATTATGCCTTATAGGTGCATGTACTCAGCGGCTTATACAGCACATCATAGCTTTTTATACTTTTACCTAATAAAAGGCTAATACAGCATATCATGGCTTCTTATGTACATGTTCTCAACGGCTAATTCAGCACTTGTACCTAACAAACGGCTAATACAACTCATCATGGCTTTTTAAAAATACCATTACCTGACAAGCATCATGGTTTTTTAAACAAACGGCTGGAATCATTGTTTTGGTACTGGTACCAAGGGCTATTACCATCGTGACCTTTGGCTAAGTTTAACGAGGAAGACGTACCGGATGGATAAAACAAAAATATTTCGAGTGACCAGCCAAGGTCAAAGTTGAAGGTTTATTCAACAATAGAGCCAGTGTTGGGCGATGGTTTGAACGCTTCGAGCCATCTCAACACACTTGCATTGGTCGCTAACACACTCCAGCCTTGTAACGCGGTTAAGAAGATTAGTGAAACAAGAGGTGGTTAATCTTTATTAAATGGGCGCTCTTGGATTAGTCGTCCCCCCCCCACACACATTTCAGGGTTAGGGCTGGGTGGGTTATGGTTACATTTAACAATTAGTTTTCGGTTATTGCTTGTCTTAAGCAAACATCAATTGAAATGCTACAACTTGGTCGAAAGTACATAATAGCTAATGTAGGCATAAATAAACTACCAATTTTTATTAAAAACCAGCTAACATTGTAGTTTTGGATAATTGAATGGGTTATATTTGCTATCAAATACATAAGCAAATGAGAAGATCAGGAGCCACAAGGGAACAATGGGAACAATTAGAAACACGGGGAACCAAACAAAATGACAGTGGGCACATCAGGTTGTATGCACATGTGACCAGCACTGGACCAAATGATGGCGGATAAATAAAAAAAAACTGAGTGCGAGCCCAGCAGGTAAAAAGCATCAATCTCCCACAAATCACCTCAACCGGGGACGGTAATTACAATCTGTGTAGCCCCGCCAGTTAATGGCACATCAGAATGTTGCGTGACGCTGTGTCGTGTCGTGCTGGCACAACAGCTGGTCACAGCTCCTGTACGGCCGTGTGGACATTCGCCACACGAGTACAGAGTGAGTACAACATCAAAACACTTTGTGGAGCTACAGTAGAGTTGTACTGATCTGGTCACTGTACGGCCGTGTAGACACTCGCCACACGAGTACATAGTGAGTACAACATACTTTGTGGAGCTACAGTAGAGTTGTACTGATCTGGTCACAGCTCCTGAACGGCCGTGTGGACACTCGCCGCACGAGTACAGAGTACAACATCAAAACACTTTGTGGAGCTACAGTAGAGTTGTACTGATCTGGTCAAAGCTCCTGTACGGCCGTGTGGACACTCGCCGCACGAGTACAGAGTACAACATCAAAACACTTTGTGGAGCTACAGTAGAGTTGTACTGATCTGGTCACAGCTCCTGAACGGCCGTGTGGACACTCGCCACACGAGTACAGAGTACAACATCAAAACACTTTGTGGAGCACAGTATAGTTGTATTGCTAGCAAGCAATGAAGAATACAAGAATTTAATAAAACACTGTTCTTTGTAGTCTGATAGAATTCGGAGCTAACAGCATCTCTCATTCCAAATTTTTAAAGACAGACAAGAAAGCTAAATAGTACAAGCATAAAGATCTTTTAGGTAGACACATAGTTAAACAGCGCTAAAGACATATCAGTATCAGGAGCAAACAAGAGTTGACCAGTGATGCTATTATTGGACTCAACAGACTGAACTGTGAATACCTGTCATATTGACATTCAAATGTGGTTAGCATCGCACGATACATTAAGCTAGTCAGTACCAGACCTCCCCCCCCCCCCACCTATTGACATAAACTAGCCAGGATCGCCCCGCCGAAACCTACCCCCCCCCCCCATCAAGCTAGTTAGCGCTGCCCTGTGAAAGGCGCCCCTCACACAGACGGTCACACACACTAGCACCAGCGATAAGTTATCAGATCAGTTTACGAGGACTTGTCACGAGACTGGAATAGGCAAAACTCGACACAGTTACCTGCTCGCCTCCCCTTACCTTTCAAACTAATTAATTATCTCCCTTGGTCCTGGTTTATCGGTTATCGCCGCTGGAGCTAATTTGAAAACAATGGTAACAATGAAAGGCGAGATTCAGAGTTATTAGCGACAGATAAAAGGGCGACGGCGACCCGCTGTTTCATTACCTACAACCTGTTTCTCCACAGCATCAGGTTAAACTAATCAAAATACACTAATGGATAAAAAAAAAACCAAATAGAAAAAAAATCAAGGATTGATTTCAATGAGCACGGTAACAATACAGGTAACACCTGACGACGCAGGGATTTGTGGAGCAGACGACATCCTGTTGCCGCCCGCTAACGAGATAAAACGACATTACCCACAATGCATTGTTTTAGTGTCGCGTGCGGGGGAAATAAATATTACACAGCTTGTTATCCTGTTCTGATAGTAAGTCTCGCGCAACCCTTGCGCCTGCGTTATTCTGTCACAGTACATTCTAGCAGGATGTAAAATAGAAGCTAGCAGTTGTAAAGAACAAAATACCAATACGTGAATGTTTGTTATAAAGCAACGAATGTGTTGTCAAAGCTACCTATCTGTATGAAGTAACAAATCTTTCGTATCCTGATCAAAGACAGACACCAGTGAACAGACTTTAAGACGCATTTCTTGGGTCGATTCTCCCACCAGCCTCTACCACACGGCGCTGTTTGATTAAACATCCACACTGACACCGGCCGTGGAGTCCAGTCTCCTATTGCATCAAACACGCCCACGTTGGCAATGATGTATGTCCTTCAGGCACCGATCACGTGACAATAGCAGATTGAATATCAGCAACCTGCGCTTGGAACAGCATGCTTGAGTTTGGCAATGGTCATCTCTTCGATGGGTTATGGGGTTGATAATCCAGATTAACTCCCAGACACGGTGTGCTGGACTAGTCGTGTCTTACGTCACAGATGTAGTGCCCAGTCTACGTGTCACGTGACCCACGCATCCTGCCCCTCGCCCTGTGCTTATGTTTTAGTGCAATGGTTCTTAACCTTTTGATGGTACCGAACCCCACCAGTTTCATATGCGCATTCACCGAACCGTTCGAAATAGTTCAATCGTCCGCACTTATAAAAATCCAATTATGAATCATGAGTCGGGTTTGTGTATTGACCTCCGCCAAACCCCTGAGACTGACTCACCGAACCCCTGCGGTTAAAAGCCATTGTTACATTACAAACCGTACAGATACTATCAGTACAATACATATTTAAGGCTCTATAGTCTAACAGACCGTTGAATGATAGCGCATTGAAAATCCAAGTCTGGGCCCTTTATATGGTTAGTATTGATAAACCGTGCTGAATGGCACATTGTCTCAACACTACACGTTTAAAAGCTGAACAAATAAAATACAAAGTCAAAATTACACATTCAAGGACACACATTACTTAAGCGCAGTCCACATACTCATTGAGATTAAAGACTAACTTGAGTTTTCAAAACAAGGACAAATCAAAAGCAATTAATTATTTAATCCCCTCCCTCCCCGCCCACCCCCAGGACACACACAAATCAACTTAAGACTGAATTCAATATTTTAATTTCCTGAAGGTAATTACCGAAACTGATATTTGATGGAAATATTGCTGAATCTTAAAATAAAAGAAAAATGACGTGTCAGGTATTTAAATTGACTGGATCAAATTGATAGTTTATGTTTTAGTGTGGAAACATGTTAGGGGTGTTTTAATTTATTGTATAAACAAAAGACTGGAAATACAAAGTATCAGTTAGTATTACATTTGTGTAAGGTCCATTCAAGTGATAAATCAGCCAGTGGCCCACACAATTAGTGGTCCACGCAGCCAGTGGTCCACATAACGAGTGGTCTACGCAGCCAGTGGTCGAAACAGCTAGTGGTCCACGCAGCCAGTGGCCAACACAACTAGTGGTCCACTGCTGAGCCACATATGGTGCTCCACGGATAGTGGTCCACACGACCAATAGTTAACACAAGTGTTGAACCAGACAGTGGTCCGCATGACCAGTGGTCTGCCTTATCACTGGTCCACACAACCAATGGTCCACACAGCCAGTGGTCCACACAGCCAGTGGTCCACACAAGCAGTGGTCCACACAAGCAGTGGTCCACACAAGCAGTGGTCCACACAAGCAGTGGTCCACACAACCAGTGGTCCACGCAGCCAGTGGTCCACACAGCCAGTGGTCCACACAGCCAGTGGTCCACACAAGCAGTGGTCCACACAGCCAGTGGTCCACACAAGCAGTGGTCCACGCAGTCAGTGGTTCACACAACCAGTGGTCCACACAGCCAGTGGTCCACGCAGCAGTGATCTACCTCGCAAGGGGCCACACAACCAGTGGTCCACATGGCCAGTGGTCCACACAGCCAGTGGTCCACACAACCAATGGTCCACGCAGCCAGTGGTCCACACAGCCAGTGGTCCACACAACCAATGGTCCACCTCGCCAGTGGTCCACATGGCCAGTGGTCCACACAAGTGTAATACCCTCCACCGTGTAGCAGCTGCTACCGACGCGCATAAAACAATGTACGCTCACAGCAGGGTCCCCGTGCAGGGGTGAGCGGCGTGTTCAGGTAGTCGGTAATTAAATTCCGGCAGTCCAGCACGAGCAGGGGCGAGCAGTGGTGACACTGATGGATGTGTGCAGGCCCTGGCCACTGGCTGTAACCTGCCTCTCAGTTTACACTGGCTCACCTTGACACAGAGCGCACACCCACACAGACCGCTCACCCTCACACACCTTACACCCACACACAGACCTCTCACCCCCCCACACACACACCTCACACAGACCCCTCACCCACACACAGACCGCTCACCCTCACACACCTTACACCCACACACAGACCGCTCACCCTCACACACCTTACACCCACACACACAGACCTCTCACCCCCCCACACACACCTCACACAGACCCCTCACCCACACACAGACCACTCACCCTCACACACCTAACACCCACACACAGACCGCTCACCCTCACACACCTTACACCCACACACAGACCGCTCACCCTCACACACCTAACACCCACACACGGACCCCTCACCCATACACAGACCGCTCACCCTCACACACCTTACACCCACACACAGACCGCTCACCCTCACACACCTTACACCCTCACACAGACCCCTCACCCACACACAGACCACTCACCCTCACACACCTTACACACACACACAGACCGCTCACCCTCACACACCTAACACCCACACACAGACCACTCACCCTCACACACCTTACACCCACACACAGACCGCTCACCCTCACACACCTAACACCCTCACACACCTAACACCCACACACAGACCGCTCACCCTCACACACCTTACACCCACACACAGACCGCTCACCCTCACACACCTTACACCCACACCCCTCACCCATACACAGACCCCTCACCCTCACACACCTTACACCCACACACGGACCCCTCACCCATACACAGACCGCTCACCCTCACACACCTTACACCCACACACGGACCCCTCACCCACACACAGACCGCTCACCCTCACACACCTTACACCCACACACGGACCCCTCACCCACACACAGACCCCTCACCCACACACAGACCGCTCACCCACACACACCTTACACCCACACACGGACCCCTCACCCATACACAGACCGCTCACCCTCACACACCTTACACCCACACACAGACCACTCACCCTCACACACCTTACACCCACACACGGACCCCTCACCCATACACAGACCGCTCACCTTCACACAGACCTAACACCCACATAGGTCACACACACAGAGTGCACACCCTCACACAGACCTCTGACCCACACACAGACCTTTAACCCTCACAATGGCCTCTCACCCACACAGACCTCACCCACATACAGAGCGCTCACCCCCACACACACACACACATCTCACACAGACCTCTCACCCACACACAGACCTCTCACCCTCACAGGTCACCCTCACACAGACCTCTCACCCCACACACAGACTGCTCACCCAGACAGGTCACCCTCACACAGACCTCTCACTCTCACAGGTCACCCTCACACATACCACTCACCCTCACAGGTCACCCTCACACAGACCGCTCACCCACACAGACCACTCACCCTCTCACAGACAGCTCACCCTCAAAAGTACAAATCACTCACATTTAAACAACAGATATTTTATAGGCAGAATAAATCACAAAGCAGCTACAACGTATGTGTCCGTACTATAACAATTGCATCAATTAGAAAGATGAATGTACTATTTTAATACACAAACAAGTATATAAACCTTTTTATACAGATACATCGCTAAGCTACTCAAGTCGAACTTTAACAACAGAACACTCATATTAATCTTTTTGATGTTTTAAAAAATGAATTTAAATTATAGCAATTATTTTAGTCCAATTATGTTTTTGCTGTGATCGCGTGTATTTTATTTCAGGTGCCAAACTTTGTTTTTAAAATATCCACTTCCTCTGACAAAGTCAGGTAAATATTCGAGGTCTTCTCCCCAGTAAATTGCCTGCCACCTTGCTAGCAATATTGAACCAAAATAATGGTCGAGTAATAAATCGTGTAAGAAGCAAAACATTTAGAGGCGACTCAGGGATGGAGGAGAGATTTAATTAACGGTCCGGGGGAAACACAAACACAGAGTCCGTATTAATATGCAAATGCCTTAAGTGGCCATCCTCTTCCCCCCTCTACCATATCTAATTAACCCTGAGAGTCTTAAGAAAAAGTCCCCGTCTTTGATCACCCCCCACCATCCCTCCCCCACGCTACTCACAGACCAGCAGTAAAATAAAGCGCATCTGGCCATAGTTCGGGGGCCGCAGGCACTAAAACTTCATCACCTTTCAATGAACGCCAACAAATCCCGGCATTGAGCCCCCCACACCCCCTCCCCCCCACCCTACCCGAGTGTTGAATGACAAAACGGCAGAAAATAAACACGTCGGTGTGATTGTTGTGTTAGGCTAACACGATGCGGTGTGAGGAACAGGACAAGAAAGCGTGACGCGCCTCGGTGACATCAATGGAAACTTACACAACTCGCACAAAGGGAAGGGAGGGGGAAATGTTCATGGTCTTAGTCTGGTCATACGCATAATAGGTGGTGTCGGGGGGAGCTATTCAACCATCATTTTCATTGTAGCAATAACTACGACTATCACTTACATCAAAGTCGTTTCTAAACCAGTAGAGATTTACAACCGTAAATTATTTTTTTTTGACAACAAAAGCTAAATACTTTTTATCATTTTGTTAGTGTTAGTAGCTAAATACAAAAAAAAAAAAAAAACCCTAAATAAATTAAAAAGAAAAACACTTCTGAATTTAGTTAGGTAGCTCTACTCATAAAAGGAAAAAAAAACTAAACCAGTTTCTCTAATTGATAAGATAACCATTACGCCAGTAGCCCTAATTAAGAGATAACCAGAAAACCAGTAGTTCTACTTGTAAAGGAAATCACTTCACATGTAGCTTTACTTGGTAAATTAACCATTTCACAAGCAGGAATGAATCATAAAACGTGTAGTTCAAATTGTTAAGGGAATCGCTAATCCAGTAGCTCTACATGAAAAAAAAAAGAACAATTACAGGGATAACTCTACTTCTACCTATAAGAGAAACCATTACATCGTTAGCTCCACTTGAAAAATGCCCCACTACACCTCAAGCCTCGAATACCGGTAGCTTCAAGCACTACATCATTAGACTGACAGATGTGGCACAAAAATCGATTCACTAAACCGACGGCAACACCCGAAAATTAGAAACCAGATTTTCGTTCACTGTATCGATGAACTGATCGCATACACCCGAGGAATCTAACCATTACATCAGCAATAACAAGTCTCGAGTTCGTATCCGGGTTACAGGTCAGTAGAGCGTTACTGGGTCCACCCAGCTCTGATGGGTACCTAATTCACGTTAGGGAAAGTAAAAAGTCTGGGCAAAGTGCTGACCACACGTTCCCTTCATATGTCGAGGTCAAGAAACATGAACTATACTTCATCTGCCCAATGGATCGCTAGATCTAAAGAGGATTATTTTTTACCAGCATAGTAAACATTCTCTTTTTTTTAAACTGCTAAAACTAAAAAAAAATTAAAAAAAAATTATGCGTGAAGCTAAAACTTGAACTGACCATCAACTCAATGATATCTGCATCAAAGACAGATCGTTTATAAAAACAAAACACCCTCACGGATGAGGTGTGGAAGAAAAAAGAGGCCAATCAGATGTTCAAATAATGAGAGTAAATTTAAATCCTACCATTAATCACCATTAACCTTCACTTTCTTCAGCCCACTCCACGCCGGCCGTGAGAGAGGCCATAATTAGTCATTATCTTATTCAACAGCCAATCGAATTCCCACATCTGATCTCCCAAACAATAGCTCATCTATTCACACATTGGCTTAGTCATAGCCCCAGCGTCTTCCATACAACGGCCTCGAGTGCTGCTAGTTCAATACCTCCAGCCAGGACTAGAACAAGCATTTGGCCCCTTTCCTGCTACAAAAAAAAATCTAAATCCTTCTCTCGTCATAGCCAAGTCGCAGGTCAACATTCTTTGATTAATTGCCCAACATTCACTCGAGAATTTTTTCAAGTACCGTATTCAAACAAACGAATCACATCCCTATTATTATTTTTGTCACGCCAACGAGAGAGAAGAGTCAATCGTACAAATGACGATCAGGCCGCGTGAAAGACGCCGCTTTTAGACAAAACTCATGAATGCAGAAAAGTTACTCTGGCCTATTTAGGCGGCAAGAAAAAAAGGGGTGGAGGGATACGGCACTAAACAAGAACGACAGACAAAAAAAAAAAAAACTACCCCTCGACACTTGAGTTGCCACGAGCCGGTCGCGGGCCGGAACATTTCACACAAGGGACACAGGAGGACCGTCCATACGAGTCGGTGCTACAAGAGGACCGTCCTGTTCTACCAGAGGACCGTCCTGTGCTAACAGAGGACCATCCTGTGCTACCTTGAGGACCGTCCTGTGCTAACAGAGGACCATCCTGTGCTAACAGAGGACCATCTTGTGCTAACAGAGGACCGTCCTGTGCTGCCAGAGGACCATCATGTACTACCAGAGGACCATCCTGTGCTGCCAGAGGACCATCCTATGCTAACAGAGCACCATCCTGTTCTACCAGAGGACCATCATGTGCTAACAGAGGACCATCCTGTTCTACCAGAGGACCGTCCTGTTCTACCAGAGGACCGTCCTGTGCTACCAGAGGACCGTCCTGTGCTACCAGAGGACCGTCCTGTGCTACCAGAGGACCGTCCTGTGCTACCAGAGGACCGTCCTGTGCTAACAGAGGACCATCCTGTGCTAACAGAGGACCATCCTGTGCTAACAGAGGACCATCCTGTTCTACCAGAGGACCGTCCTGTGCTACCAGAGGACCGTCCTGTGCTAACAGAGGACCATCCTGTGCTAACAGAGGACCATCCTGTGCTAACAGAGGACCATCCTGTTCTACCAGAGGACCGTCCTGAGCTACCAGAGGACCGTCCTGAGCTACCAGAGGACCGTCCTGTGTTACCAGAGGACCATCCTGTGCTAACAGAGGACCGTCCTGTGCTACCGTGAGGACCGTCCTGTGCTAACAGAGGACCATCCTGTGCTAACAGAAGACCGTCCAACAAGTCTGAATTACCAAAGGACCATCGACATGTCACATGAGGGGGTGGGGGGACGACGACAAGTTAACGTATGTATATGCACATCAACACATACATATATACATAGATACAAATGCACTGTTTTACTGTAAGCGCCATTATGCGGCTTATAACGTAATATAAAAAAACCTTGGGTTTATCTACTCCGCCCACTAACCTTAAATGATGCATAATACTAAACACTGACAGCTAATGTCCAGTCAGCGATTTTTGTTGTAACATTGTGACCTTTATTTTTAAACTTGAATTATCAATAAGACAAAAAAAAATGTACTGTATTATCAAAATTAGAACTAACAAATACGCTTTCAAATACTAATACTTAAAGCTAATACACGCACAACCTTGCACACTTCATAGAGCCACTTATTTCCCACATACGATTCCACATTTCCCCAAAAAAATTCCAAACAGTAACACACTTTCCAGCTCCCCTAACGCTTCTAGCAACAAACACACTTTCCAATGGTACACTTCCTAAACACAAATCCACACTTTCCAAAAACAAAAACATATTTCCCAAATACAACATTATACACTTCAGACATACAAATACAACAACTTACTGCTTACATACAATGACCTAGACGTTATACAGTATTTCCACGCCCTTACCGCATACATAAAAATGGAGGCATAAACCCATGAGTAAGAGAGCAAGCATTCGCCAAGGTCAGCCGGTGGGAAATTTACCTTTACATGTCCACACCTTGCCTGCAACAATGGCGGCAGTGTTTCCAGCCATCATCAACAGGATGCCAACTTGTCAAAACAACGATAGAAAATTTGTTCCTACAACACGTAGACAGGTATTTCTGTCGGCCGCTCACACTAAACTGTGCCCATTGTTAGGCTCGGGGATAGAACATAGCTACAAAGTAGGCTCGGGGATAGAACATAGCTACAAAGTAGGCTCGGGGATAGAACATAGCTACAAAGTAGACTCGGGGGTAGAACATAGCTACAAAGTAGGCTCGGGGATAGAACATAGCTACAAAGTAGGCTCGGGGATAGAACATAGCTACAAAGTAGACTCGGGGGTAGAACATAGCTACAAAGTAGACTCGGGGGTAGAACATAGCTACAAAGTAGGTTCGGGGGTAGAACATAGCTACAAAGTAGACTCGGAGATAGAACATAGCTACAAAGTAGGCGCGGGATAGAACATAGCTACAAAGTCGACTCGGGGATAGAACATAGCTACAAAGTAGACTCGGGGGTAGAACACAGCTACAAAGTAGACTCGGGGATAGAACATAGCTACAAAGTAGACTCGGGGGTAGAACATAGCTACAAAGTAGACTCGGGGGTAGAACATAGCTACAAAGTAGACTCGGGGGTAGAACATAGCTACAAAGTAGACTCGGGGGTAGAACATAGCTACAAAGTAGACTCGGGGGTAGAACATAGCTACAAAGTAGACTCGGGGGTAGAACATAGCTACAAAGTAGACTCGGTGATAGAACACAGCTACAAAGTAGACTCGGGGATAGAACATAGCTACAAAGTAGACTCGGGGGTAGAACATAGCTACAAAGTAGACTCGGTGATAGAACATAGCTACTAAGTAGACTCGGTGATAGAACATAGCTACAAAGTAGACTAGGGGATAGAACATAGCTACAAAGTAGACTTGGGGATAGAACATAGCTACAAAGTAGACTCGGGGATAGAACATAGCTAAAAAACTAGGCTTGGGGATAGAACATAGGTACAAAGTAGGCTCGGGGTTAGAACATAGGTACACATTTCTATGTAACAGGCGAGGGTAGGGGACTTTTTTATACGTGTGGTGTAGGTATGTGGTCTTAGCACTACAATTTGGTCTAATTGAATGCTAGATTATGAACTCTGACCTCTGTTAACAAATAAAGTTCGTGGGTGGGGGATCTCGATTAAAAGACCTATTTGTGTGTTGACACAATTCTTTCTTTCAACTAAGCTTTAGCCTTACAATTGTCACCTGCTTCTAATCTGCCTAACACACATTCAAATAAAGATCATCTCTTTTTGTTGTTTATTTGAAGAGCACCTGTAGTCGAAACACCCAATCACAGTTTTGTGCCCAGGTTTAAAACACGGTTGTGTCAGTACACGGGTCCGGTGACTAAAATGGATTCCACCAATATTTGTTTAATTCAGTACCCTGGTCACGCCGTCCTGGTCTTTTATTATTCCAGTGTTATACGTGACACCCATCCACGCCCCTGTTTGATGGCACGAGGCAGGTCCGACGTGACCCGTTTATTCCTGACTGGAGCGACCCCCCGGGGGTGATATGGGGTTAGCGTTTGATTCCGGGCGGGAAGGGTGGCCACGGGCTCAACAGCCGTCGTGTCATCAAAAGGGTCACGCTGAAAAAGGTCACCGGTTCAAAAACAACAACAACCTGAAACTGGAGGGTCACTGGGGGTCGTCTTACCGACAGCCCTCACTGCTCGGACCAATGGTAGCCACGGACAACAACAAACATGGCCTCCACGTTACCGAGACGTCACCAACACAAACAGGGCTAGAGTGAACCAAAGTCACAAATACAGAGCTAGAGAGAACCAAAGTCACAAATACAGAGCTAGAGTGAACCAAAGTCACAAATACAGAGCTAGAGTGAACCAAAGTCACAAATACAGAGCTAGAGTGAGCCAAAGTCACAAATACAGAGCTAGAGTGTGCCAGACACTGTCACAAATACAGAGCTAGAGTGAGCCAAAGTCACAAATACAGAGCTAGAGTGAGCCAAAGTCACAAATACAGAGCTAGAGTGAGCCAAAGTCACAAATACAGAGCTAGAGTGAACCAAAGTCACAAATACAGAGCTAGAGTGTGCCAGACACTGTCACAAATACAGAGCTAGAGTGAGCCAAAGTCACAAATACAGAGCTAGAGTGAGCCAAAGTCACAAATACAGAGCTAGAGTGAGCCAAAGTCACAAATACAGAGCTAGAGTGTGCCAGACACTGTCACAAATACAGAGCTAGAGTGTGCCAGACACTGTCACAAATACAGAGCTAGAGTGAACCAAAGTCACAAATATAGAGCTAGAGTGAGCCAGACACTGTCACAAATACAGAGCTAGAGAGGATTAGAGAATGAACAAAAACGAAGAAACTATAAGTTCTATTGCATTAGGACAATTGCTGAGTCTACAATAGAGAACGACTCACATTTTGAAAAATGTTAATACCATTTAGTCATTTTTGTAAAATTAATACAATTTGCAAGTAAAATGTATAATTTAAGATAGAATGTATTTTAAAAAATTCAAACCAAACAGCGATCAGTATTTAGGCCTACTCCAAGTATTCTATAAAAGAGCAGCGCGTTTTCTATGGTAATTAGAATGCAGATCTCATTAGCCAGATGTCAAAATCAGATTGGAGCTGTAAGGAAGAACTCAAGACATTGTGGCAGGCCCAACACACAAAGGAATTGATTTGCACAAGGGGTGTGAGGCAGAACGTACAGGAAACAGAGTAGCCGTAGGGCCCGGCATATCGGGGTTGTCATGGTGTCACGGTAGCTTCTGGTCGTGGGGCCCGGCATATCGGGGTTGTCATGGTGTCAGGGTAGTCGACTGGTCGTGGGGCCCGGCATATCGGGGTTGTCATGGTGTCAGGGTAGTCGACTGGTCGTGGGGCCCGGCATATCGGGGTTGTCATGGTGTCAGGGTAGTCGACTGGTCGTGGGGCCCGGCATATCGGGGTTGTCATGGTGTCTAGTCGCCAGCTGTGGGCCCGGCATATCGGGGTTGTCAGGGTGTCTAGTGGCTGGCTGTGGGGCCAGGCATATCAGGGTTGTCAGGGTGTCAGGGTAGTCGACTGGCCGTGGGGCCCGGCATATCGGGGTTGTCAGGGTGTCTAGTCGCTGGCTGTGGGGCCCGGCATATCGGGGTTGTCAGGGTGTCTAGTGGCTGGCTGTGGGGCCCGGCATATCGGGGTTGTCAGGGTGTCTAGTGGCTGGCTGTGGGGCCCGGCATATCGGGGTTGTCAGGGTGTCTAGTGGCTGGCTGTGGGGCCCGGCATATCGGGGTTGTCAGGGTGTCTAGTGGCTGGCTGTGGGGCCCGGCATATCGGGGTTGTCAGGGTGTCTAGTCGCTGGCTGTGGGGCCCGGCATATCGGGGTTGTCAGGGTGTCTAGTGGCTGGCTGTGGGGCCCGGCATATCGGGGTTGTCAGGGTGTCTAGTGGCTGGCTGTGGGGCCCGGCATATCGGGGTTGTCAGGGTGTCTAGTGGCTGGCTGTGGGGCCCGGCATATCGGGGTTGTCAGGGTGTCTAGTGGCTGGCTGTGGGGCCCGGCATATCGGGGTTGTCAGGGTGTCAGGGTAGTCGACTGGCCGTGGGGCCCGGCATATCGGGGTTGTCGTGGTGTCAGGGAATTTAGGTGATGTCAGATGGGATGATGGGTTGCTCTGGTATCAAATGCTGATGTGGTTATGTTAACTTATAAAATGATGGTTAATAATATACGCTGAATTTTACAATAGGAAAGTAGTTAAAATGTATTGAGAAAGACCAGTTTTTTATAAAATTGCAAATCTATCAGAAAGTACAAGGGCAATAGAGAATAGCTTAATTGTTTTGTAAATCTAAATCATAAAAGAAATTACTTTCTACACATACATTTCGTTTATTTTAATCTACAGGGATAACGTATATACATGTAAAAGTAAATTTTAGCAGTGATTTTTTCCTGGGTAGGTATATAGCGAGCAATAGCCAACCCTTCTGACCAAACAGCTCTAATAAATAGCAGACTTTAATAATGAAAAGTTGATGTTGATGTTAATGGTGATAAAAATGTGCAGACCATAGAGAAAATTAGATATTGAGGTGCATGGTGCCGTCACAAAAAACAGATCAAATCTTCTTCAACCGCCCCTATCAAGTACTAAATACCATCTCGTCTATGTACAATACTATAAGTTAGCTTGAACATTTAAAAAAAAATACATTGTACGTTATCAAACTGCAGTGGTGAAAGCGTTAGCCAACAGAACGTGGTTACCCTTGCAGTTATATTCTGTGTTAAGAAGTGACTTGGATACCAAGTGACAGACGAGAGTTATGTTAAGAGGAAGTCAAATGTGCAGAAGGAAAGAGGGGGAGGAAGATCGCATCCCGGGTTAACGGACGAATGAGATGTATGCTTGAAACCGCCCGCCACTCACCAAAAAAAAAAAACCCACCTAGTCTTGGGGCCCAACGTCGGCCTGCAATTTAGAATAAACACAGTCTGGTAGCCGTGGCAACCGGACTCTTGGAGTGCCTGGTCCTGCAGGTCTGGTGGATCGATGGGCTCGGCTATGGTATTTGATTGGACGTTTGAGGTGCGATGCTAACCCATGCAGGCAGATCGATGCCCCTGCTTACCGACATAGATTACTCGTACACAGCTAGGCCACGGGATACTTCATCCTATCGACCCATGGGCCTTCTAATCACTACATAATAACCCAGCATCGTTGCCCATATCATATGCAATGTTTGAACCGCTGGAGATTTAGAAAACTTGACTCAACGAATGCTAACGATTTCCTGGCACACAATATAAATACATACACATGATATAGTTGTAGAGAAATGAATGAACTTTTTAAAAACCACACTCATAACCTAGCTGGATCAGGGTGATTTATCGATCAGATGATAGAATATGTATGAAAAAGCTAACTTTTTAACCAATAGGTGCAGTGAGGTGTATGTATGCTGCATACTGCCTAAATATTTCAGCATTTTAGTCGGAGCTAGTAGAACCCGGAAAATGGGAATGGGTGTGGCACATAAGGCCAATATGGGGGGGGGGGGGGGGGGCGAATGTAAGGCCAATATGGGGGGGGGGGGAGACTTCGACTGGTAGGGTACGTTATTTGTCTAACAAAGTACAGCTAATCCAATTCAACGGTTCTCATATACATCACCTGGACACTTCACATTGGGCCTGTGTAGGTAGTACTTAAACTAAAATTAACCTCCATAGTGAATTTAATTATTTTTTTTTAAACACACAACCCTACAACTACAAAGTTTTATTACTAAACCCACACTGATTCCTGGATCATTTGTACAAGAGACAGTCGTGGAGCACTGATCTAACTGTCTCTTCTAATTAGTCAAACCGATAATTCTTCAGCACCTTACAGTGACACCGGCGTAAATTAAGCATAAAAGACATCCAGGCGTCTTTATCTCGTGTATTTTGTATACAGTAAAACCAGGCGAAGTAGGGCTGGACCTCTGGCAACATCTAGGTAAGATAGAGCAGATATTTGGATGGTGAGTGTACCGCCAGGTTGACACGGCATCAGACACGGGCTATCAGTGGCCGTGTTTACCTGGGCTATCATTTATCCGTCTTTACCTAGGATATACCTAGATAAATCTGAGTCACACGGGGGAAAAGGGGAGATTAGAAAAACAAAATTCGGGCGTGTGAGCGAGAGAGTGGAGGGAAATATTGCAATCAGGAACAGGTAGTACCGGCCTACTTCCGGGGGAGAGCTGGACAGGCAAAGGCTGTGAAATCTTCATAGAGAGATGGAGATAAGGATGTAGGTTTAGTTTAGGTTTGTGGGGTTTACACGGCTAGTTGAGGTTTGTGGTTATGTCAAGTCAAGGTTTGTGGTTGTGTCAAGTCAAGGTTAGTGGTTATGTCAAGGTTTGTGGTTATGTCAAGATTTGTGGTTATGTCAAGATTTGTGGTTGTGTCAAGTCAAGGTTAGTGTTTATGTCAAGGTTTGTGGTTGTGTCAAATCAAGGTAAGTGGTTATGTCAAGGTTTGTGGTTATGTCAAGGTTTGTGGTAATGTCAAGGTTTGTGGTTATGTCAAATCAAGGTAAGTGGTTATGTCAAGGTTAGTGGTTATGTCAAGGTTAGTGGTTATGTCAAGGTTTGTGGTTATGTCAAGATTTGTGGTTGTGTCAAGTCAAGGTTAGTGTTTATGTCAAGGTTTGTGGTTGTGTCAAATCAAGGTAAGTGGTTATGTCAAGGTTTGTGGTTATGTCAAGGTTTGTGGTTATGTCAAGGTTTATGGTTGTGTCAATGTTTGTGATTATGTCAAGGTTTGTGGTAATGTCAAGGTTTGTAGTTATGTCAAGGTTTGTGGTTATGTCAAGGTTTGTGGTTATGTCAAGGTTTGTGGTTGTGTCAAGGTTTGTGATTATGTCAAGGTTTGTGATTATGTCAAGGTTTGTGGTAATGTCAAGGTTTGTGGTAATGTCAAGGTTGCTCGCTATGTTAAAGTGTGTGGTTATGTAAAAAATTGTGGTTATGTCAAGTTTTGGGGTTATGCCAACGTTTGTGGTTGTGTCAAGCTGTGTGGTTATGGTAAGGTATGTGGTTAGGTTGTTCTGTAGCTTGTCTGGATTTAAAAAAAAAAATTAAATAGAGATAGGAGCTTGTATTTACTCCATACAATTCATAATTCTCGAGATGTTCGGGGTTCCAGTCTGCTCAGGTCGGCCTAGGTGTTCAGATCGTTTGCCATAGACGATTCATGACCCCTCACAAAACTGTCTGACACAAACATTAGTACGGACGTCCCGGGACATTGGACAGATGTCCCAGGTGAAAATATCAGTGTCTTTCAGTACAAGGATACAATATATTAACTCGCCAATTAACTGATACGGAGAAATAAAAACGATTAAAGAAACAAACTAATTAAGTACTTGTAAACTAAAACCTACTTCCCAAAAAAAAAATCCTAGCAATAAAACACAAAAACCCTTGTTCAATTGCCGGCATTGTTTCTTGTTATTACTCGGGGTGGCAACAACTACAAAAGGCCGAGGGTGTCAAACAAGGGATGTTGGGGGTGCGTGGAAACACAACACTAGCAATTAAACGTGGCCCGGAGACGGTGATATATGTTCAATTTTCCACGCCCTCTTCACAACAGGAGGTGGCCGCGTGTTTATTCACACAAAGATTACACCTGACTGCCTTCAAGCTTGATAGAATAATGATCATCTTTGGTAATTTATTTCATCACCGTGTTAGGGGTGCATTCAAAAATGTTAGCTCCGCCGTCGTTCCGGCGAACACGGTTTGACACCCACCCCGTGACAGACAGACGTGCTGCAGCCTGCTGTCAGACTGCACTGATGCAGTTTTTTTTTAAATGCGTGTATATATTATGGTTCTTAACGACACTAACGTTATACACGCTTATAAGAAAATATATTGACATATGTGTACTTAAGTTACTAAAAGACCAATGTGTGAACGAAACAAATCAACTAAAGATTCGTGTTGTTATAAAGCAAGTCTAAATTTTTGCTCCTGTCCGATGTATCACAATACCAACCGAGCTAGGCTTTAATACCAAGCTACCGGTGAAATATTAAAGACATGAGATTATAATATTTGGCATGCATACATTTCTGCTTTTTATTGAAATAAAGTCACAGTAAGGTCCTAATAAAATCCACAGTAGTCGGTATAACCTATCTATCATTCGACTAAACCTACACCAGCATATCGATCAGTCTATTAAACCTACAATAGTCAGTACAACCTACGTGTCAGACACAGGAGTGTGTGGACACAAAGCCTGAAGAAAAAAATCAACTGAGATTCGCGCAGTTTCTTTTAGCGTGAACACCTACTCTGTTAGCTGAAGTTTCCAAATATAGTGATACCAAGTTTATGGAACACTAAAGTAATTTGTTATCCAGAAAGATAAATTGATTACTGGGGATTAAATGGGGAAGAATTGAACATGTTGAACAACAATTTGGTACATCATAATAAAGTTTGTTATCTGAAATTAGGGGAATACACTCGCTGTTAACCAAAAAAATATCCCATTTTCTCCCTAAAAAAATAATTCACTTGAAATTACTAACAGATTTAAGAATGCTGAAATGTGATGGACCAAGTTTTCTAATTGACCATTAGATTATATAAATTAAAAAACCCACTGCATTTCGTGCAACATAATTAATCCAAATTAGCCAATGAATTTGCACCTCTAAACGAACCCCTTTTTGCCGGGTCAGAAAATTGGCGCCTCAAAGTGAAACCCTTTTGTCACGGCTTAGACTTGTTCGTCCCCAAGTGGAGGCTTTTTTGTTTAGCCATAGAGATATTGTGACTGTATTAGTTGGGGTGCCCGATACAAACGACGGGTAATAAGCTTGTAATGACGACCGCCGGAGGTGATCGGAGAAACTCGGGAGAGGGGAAAAAGACATGATTAGGGGGTGCTGCCTTGAGGATATACGAGCAACAATAGCGGTGTGGGATGCCGGGGTAGGAGACAAAGATGAACCAAAGCAGGAAACCCTACACCAAGTGACGAGGGAGCAAGAGATTGTTTTTTAACGTGCGCGTGAAAGTGAGTGACACTGACTATGGGGGTGAGGCGACAAACGCCTGAAGCGCGAGAAAACACAAAAGCGCACGTGTACAGGACGTGGAGGGAAGGGTAGTTACTCAGTCCTAAACCCGGCCATGTATGTATTACAGATACGCACAGACTGATAACAAGATTAACACGCATTTATCCCCTGTATACGCGGTAATTTAAAATAATAAAGGCTGGGTTCTACCGGTGAGAACTGAAACATGTACAGATGAAGCCTGGGTCTTGTTTGATTGACGGCGGTTATGTGGGACAACTCCACTCCACCGAGCCCACGATACTTGTTCTATTTTCTCACTTCAATGACTGTCTTCGGGGCGCGTGTCCCGGCCAATTGTTATATTTTCTAATTTTACCCTCGCCTTGTCAGGGGTGCCCCGCCATTCGCGTGATTCTGTCAAGCCCCTGGGGCTCAAGGTGAGCCCTTTATGTTTTGGAGACGAGTAGGTCAGGTTTTTTTCAGCGCCCCCTGATTTAATGATGTAGAAGGCAGTTTGTTTGAACGACGGAAAAAGTGAGTAAAGAGATACCTTGACGTGTCGCGTGGACGGCCGTGTCAATAGCCAGATTACTTTGATAAGGCGAGATGGGTCCGCACGAGCCACACACACACACACACGCACGCACACACACACACACAATACACACATTCTTACACTTTGAGAACCGTCTATTCAATATCCGGCTCCTTGACTTGTGAACATCAAAGATACGAACAGATAACTCTCAAGTCAAGTCACTTCAGATCTAATTGAAATCATTCAATGGGTAAGTCTTACAGCGATGAAACATAAAACGAAAAGAAAAAAAATCACGAGAAGAAAAGAAAGTGCTACATAATACAGAATTTATTTTTTTTTTACCAAGAAAAAAAAAAGAAAAAGAAGAACGTTAACACGATATATGATGAATGCGACAATGAGAGTAACAATATAAGCCTGAGCAGGGAGAAGTGAGAGAAACCCTAGAAGTCAAGGTACACGCGAGGCGCCGTCTACCCTTAAGACAGGGGGACATGACTATGAATATTAATCGTCAAAGGTTCTCCAAGTAACACAAAGATCTATTGTTAGTCAAAGTCTGACACGACTTTAAGTGTGGTAACATTGTTACAGGGGCAGATGTCATTTCTTCACTTTTTTTATGGAACACATTGTTCATACATTTATTCAAATTTTCACTTTTAAATATCAAGAAAAGAATTCATTATTTTTTTTTTGTAAAAGAAAAAAATCAAGTGTTCATCCCAGGTTTTTTCCTAAAACGATTTTCCTCACCAATAATTTCAAACAGAAAACAAAATAGAACCGTGTTAGATTTGAAAACCCTTTAAAAAAAATAATTCTTCTATTTTACAATGACTTAAAAGTGAGGCGTATCGTTTAGCTTTTTAAGAATTATCTTGGTCACTTGTGTATCATTTTATAGTGCCAATACAAAAAAAGAAATATCCAGCCGATTAAATAACCAGCGTTAGTCCAGACCCACGGATACACACCCTCCCGTCGCTAGTCTGTCTTCAACAGCTCGTCTTATTAGTCAACTGCTTATCTCCCTGGCTAGTTCTATGAACGATGTGAAGAAAGAAACCTGCCCGAGAGAAGACCATTTTTCAGCTGGATGCTTCTATCATTACAACCCCACCGTTTCATTGTGTCTAAAGTACTGGCGGACTGCAGGGTGCAAACGGCCCATTGTAAACCAGCAAGTGCTCAATTATAGGGTCCATGGGGACGATTTTACCGTAACAACTGTTTCATTGGAGCAGTCACATTTCCGTGATACTTTTGTTCCCATTTCTTCTGTCATTTCTAATATTTAAATGGCCCAGTGTCTTGTACGCAAGGTATCAAATTCATTGTCAGAATGTATTAGGATCATAGATCAAACGGAATTTTCTTATCATTAATATAAAAAATAAAATAAAAATAAAAAACCGTCCATTTTGTTGGTTAAATTAAAATTTATTCCATTTCAACAACAAATAATGTTACTAAGTTATTGTTAAAATGAGTTATAATTAAACCATAACGCTAAAAACAATCATCTATCGGTTCATTAGAATTTATATTCAATGCTAATATCCGTATAGAGCTAGCGTTGAAGGCCTATTGGGGCAAGTGGAGGCTTGAGTTCTCCAGCAGGACGAGCTGAGGGCCTCCTAGAGTGAGCGGCACGTGCCCAGGCGCCTGAAGCTGGAGGCGGACGTGTGCAGCCGATGCGGGTGACAAGTCACGAGTGTAGCGAATGAATCAAATCAGTTGAGCAAATACACATGGATACATACAGTCCCACCCACAGCCCGCTCTAATTATTCCTCAGCCTGTCCAGTTGGCCGATGGGACTAAGGGGATATTCAAGTGGGCTGACTTGGACGCCAATTAAAACATATCCAAATGCCGGGGTGATAAGGTTACAGTTCCTGCTGGCTTGCTTAGCATAATTTGGTAGAACAATGGCCGGGCTATTTATAGATGTGTCAATATCTCTTTTAGTCTCGACCAAAAGGCCACAATTTTAACACCCATCCCCACCCCATTCACACCTTCAACACAGCAACGGCTTTAATAACTGGACAATTGATCTTTATACAGTACAACTCTTTGATGCGGACAGAGGTGGGTTTTTATGTGTGTCTCAATCTACTTATAGGGTGGGGGAGGGGTGAAAAGAAAAATGAAACAAGTCATGTTCCTATAACTACCAAAAATGTGCTTATTCCAATAGTGGAAATGAACGTTTAGGAAAGCAAGGTAGTAAATATTTGAAGAAGAATAACAAAAGGCCTGATCACTACATCAATATACCAAAAAAGGTCACTATATAAATATAATAACCTAAACGCTCTATCAATATATCAACTTAGTCACTACATCTGTATACAAACTGTCACTATTTCAAAATATACTATTCTACTCACTATGTCAATATATTTGTAACTAAAAAAAAGTGACTATAACAATATAACAAGCAAGTTACTATATTTATATACCAACCAAGTAACTATAATAACATACCACCCAGGTCACTATATTAATATAATATATCAACAAAACCTCTTTTTACATCATATCAATTTACCAAGCCAGTTACTCTATGTAACAACCTAATTTTCATATCAATCTACCAACTAAGTCACTGTTTCAATATACCAGCCTAGTCACTTGATAAATATACAAACCTTATCCATATGCCAGCCCTATCATTATAACAATATGCCAGTCAACTCATTAATTATATTAATATACTATGCTACCATATTAATATACCAACAAACACTATATCATTATACCAGCCTAGTGCTGTATCAACATACCAACCTAGTCACTAAATCAATATACAAACCAATTATTTATATCAATATACCAACCTAGTTACTATATCAATATGCCAACCTTTTCACTAAATCAATATACAAACCAATTATGTGTATCTATATACCAACCTAGTTACTATATCAATATTCCAACCTTTTCACTAAATCAATATACAAACCAATTATTTATATCAATATACCAACCTAGTTACTATATCAATATTCCAACCTGGTCATAACAAAAATTTACCAACCTGTTCATTAAACCAATAAAACAGCTTAATCTCTGTATCAATATGTCAAGTCAATATATCAGTATACTAACCAGGTCACTATATCAATATAACAACCGATACAATTTTATCAGTATTGGTTGTTATATTAACAACAGTATTAACACACTATTACACCATATAGACAATTATTAGACTAGACTATATCAATACAGTATTACACTATCTAGACAGTAGATCAACACAGAACTAGACTTGTCTATACACAAAAACACTATATCAACACAGCTAACATTTCTGTACATAACAATGTAGGTACATTGGATATTGTGAGTGGGGTAAAATACTGTTACAATTCTCCGAACAACCTAAAGTGGTGTCAAAAATATACAGAATCAGCTGTTTTTTTTTACCTAGACCAATGCCTTCTATTTATTTGACAGAGGTAATGTCTATGTGAAGTTAAAGATGTAGGGCAAATGTAAACAATAGAAAGTCAGACTTGTCGACAACTGTAACAGGTCAAAATTGGATTTTAAGAAATGTTATCTTGGTACCAAAGACTATTTCATGCTTTGGCTCCAAAGAACATATATTGTTTGATGTTTAGAGATGTTCTCTTGGTACCAATGAACACTCACCTTGCACATTAAAATACAACTGAAAAATTTATTTATTTAAGCAACACTTTAGAAATTTGATTAAAACTATATCTTTAACAAAACCTCACCAAATCATTGAGCAAAAAATCCTACCGAAGCCATACAGCCCAAAATCCTACCAAAATCATACAGCCCAAAATCCTACCAAAATCATACAGCCCAAAATCTCACCAAAGCCCTACAGCCCAAAATCCCACCAAAGCCATAAAGCCCAAAATCTCACCAAAGCCATACAGCCCAAAATCTCACCAAAGCCATACAGCCCAAAATCTCACCAAAGCCCTACAGCCCAAAATCCCACCAAAATCATACAGCCCAAAATCCTACCAAAATCCTACCAAAATCATACAGCCCAAAATCCCACCAAAGCCATACAGCCCAAAAGCTCACCTAAGCCATACAGCCCAAAATCCCACCAAATCCATACAGGCCAAAATCTCATCAAAGCCATACAGCCCAAAATCTCACCAAAGCCATACAGCCCAAAATCTCACCAAAGCCCTACAGCCCAAAATCTCACCAAAGCCATACAGCCCAAAATCTCACCAAAGCCCTACAGCCCAAAATCTCACCAAAGCCATACAGCCCAAAATCTCACCAAAGCCATACAGCCCAAAATCTCACCAAAGCCATACAGCCCAAAATCTCACCAAAGCCCTACAGCCCAAAATCCTACCAAAATCATACAGCCCAAAATCATACCAAAATCATACCAAAATCATACAGCCCAAAATCCCACCAAAGCCATATAGCCCGAAATCCCACCAAAGCCATACAGCCCAAAATCTCACCAAAGCCATACAGCCCAAAATCTCACCAAAGCCCTACAGCCCAAAATCCTACCAAAATCATACAGCCCAAAATCCTACCAAAATCATACAGCCCAAAATCCCACCAAAGCCATACAGCCCAAAATCCCACCAAAGCCATACATCCCAAAATCCCACCAAAGCCATACAGCCAAAATCTCACCAAAGCCATACAGCCCAAAATCCCACCAAAGCCATACAGCCCAAAATCTCACCAAAGCCATACGGCCCAAAATCTCACTAAAGCCATACAGCCCAAAATCCCACCAAAGCCATACAGGCCAAAATCCCACCAAAGCCATACAGCCCAAAATCTCACCAAAGCCATACAGCCCAAAATCTTACCAAAGCCCTACAGCCCAAAATCCTACCAAAATCATACAGCCCAAAACCCTACCAAAATCATACAGCCCAAAATCCCACCAAAGCCATACAGCCCAAAATCCCACCAAAGCCATACAGCCCAAAATCCCACCAAAGCCATACAGCCCAAAATCCCACCAAAGCCATACAGCCCAAAATCCCACCAAAGCCATACAGCCCAAAATCCCACCAAAGCCATACAGCCCAAAATCCCACCAAAGCCATACAGCCCAAAATCCCACCAAAGCCATACAGCCCAAAATCTCACCAAAGCCATACAGCCCAAAATCTCACCAAAGCCATACAGCCCAAAATCCTACCAAAATCATACAGCCCAAAATCCTACCACAATCATACAGCCCAAAATCCCACCAAAGTCATACAGCCCAAAATCTCACCAAAGCCATACAGCCCAAAATCCCACCAAAGCCATACAGCCCAAAATCTCACCAAAGCCATACGGCCCAAAATCTCACTAAAGCCATACAGCCCAAAATCCCACCAAAGCCATACAGGCCAAAATCCCACCAAAGCCATACAGCCCAAAATCTCACCAAAGCCATACAGCCCAAAATCTTACCAAAGCCCTACAGCCCAAAATCCTACCAAAATCATACAGCCCAAAACCCTACCAAAATCATACAGCCCAAAATCCCACCAAAGCCATACAGCCCAAAATCCCACCAAAGCCATACAGCCCAAAATCCCACCAAAGCCATACAGCCCAAAATCCCACCAAAGCCATACAGCCCAAAATCCCACCAAAGCCATACAGCCCAAAATCCCACCAAAGCCATACAGCCCAAAATCCCACCAAAGCCATACAGCCCAAAATCCCACCAAAGCCATACAGCCCAAAATCTCACCAAAGCCATACAGCCCAAAATCTCACCAAAGCCATACAGCCCAAAATCCTACCAAAATCATACAGCCCAAAATCCTACCACAATCATACAGCCCAAAATCCCACCAAAGTCATACAGCCCAAAATCCCACCAAAGACACAGCCCAAAATCCCACCATAACACCCCGATACCACCAAAATACCTGAACCAAAACATTGGGATGGGATCCCCTTTCATTGCCGCCCCATGTATCACGCCCCAATGTCACAATATGGACATGAAAACCAACAAACTCGCCCAGAAATTTGGACCCGAACCGTCAAAGGTTTACGGTAGCAAAACGTGACTGCCTGCCGTTTGACACGCAGGGTCCACGCGCACGGAAGTACTGAGAGCAGAAGGCAGGGATTAATTCCACGATATTGGCCACTGGTCATTTTTGGCAGATGACCACTCGAGCCTGCAATTAGAAGGATCTTTTCAGAGGTGTGAGTGAAGGACAACAATTAAAGAGAAACATATAAGATTACAAAAATATCTGCGTCTTCTAGGCCTGTCACGCTCGTAGCAAGCACAAGCTAAGTATTTCAACATGGCTATAAATAGAGCACCCGATTTCTGTTGCTTAGGGCCTAGCCTACTTGCCAACACCAAATCTAGTTTCAAAGGACTTCCAACTGTTTTTTTTATTTCTTTTATACATAAGTAAAGACAACCTGTTTATGTAATATTTCGTTGAACACTGGATGGCAAGGCGACTAGTATTGATGTTTATTTTTAAATGTATGGTAATCTATCCAAACATAATTTATTGGTTTTAATCAACATCCTCTGTTAAGTTGTGTGGCTGACACGAATTTCGGTATTCTTGTTCAAACATTGTAAAGAGTCATTTTCTAACACAACTCTTACTCATAATGGGAAATAACTCTCTCATCAGACTAGAATCGAAACAACTGCAGTTGTATGTTGATCAACATTTACAACAAAATTTGAATTAAAATAATTTTTTTAAATCTCTAAAATAAAAACAAATTTAATCGTAGGTTTAAAAAAAAAATCAGTCCCAACACCCCCCCCCCCCCCCCCCCCACCACCCCGAAGAGATGCCTTGAAGACACTCAGAGGCGTAGCGACCGATTCCGGCGACCGGGGCGGAATATACATTTTTGCGCCCTCCCTCCCGTTCTATTTATAGTTATTCCTGTCTTTGAAAAAGCGCCTCCCCCTCCCCACTTTTGAAAAAGCGCCCCCCCCCCATAGTAAATAAATAAATTAATTGAAAAGGTTTGTGGAGCTTCTAACCAGTTACTATCTCATTAGATTTTCTATTTTGGTGCCACAAAACTGATATAGAAAACAGTAAAATCAATGTGAAACGCCTTGAAGTCTTTTATTTTCGTAACTTTGACTGTATATATTTTAATAATTCAGCTTAAAATGAGCTTTTCAATTAATTTTTCTACCCCTTTTAGCGCCCCCTTAGGGTCGGCGCCCGGGGCGACCGTCCCACCCGCCCTTCCCTAGCTACGCCACTGAAGACACTCTGTAAACAATACAAATAAATAAGTGAAGATATTATTAACTATAACTTGCAGAGTGACACATGCTAGTTTAAACATAAATTTCGAAACGTCAAACGCTACTCCTGCATATCACTTCGGAACCCACCAAAACCCATAAGAAGAAATTATGGTTTTGATAATGAGTTTGTATTTTAAGCGCATTTCTTAAACGTTACGAAAGAGCGAACGTGGCATCTATTGAATATTTAGATAAACCTTTGTGTTTAGGGAGAGTTTTGTTTCCTGTTAGATTTCCCGATACTTACTTAGTTTTAGTTACAAAAAGATACGAAACACAATGACCAATATCTGGATACACACACACACACACTCACTCACACACACAAATACAATTGCCTGGCGAATATATGTCATATTCTGAGTAAGTTTAAGAGTGGGTTTTCAAAAATCTATTTTTAAGCAATCTGTTTCATAAGCGAACATATTAAGATTAAATCAGTTTTAACTTAATAATTCACCAACAATACATCTTAGTGTCGCAGGGGTCTACTTCATAACCCACGCAATCATCTTGTCACATTGTATCATATAAATATACCAGGAACTGTTATCCTTATCACATAATCACGTGCTAAAACATCCGTTTCCACGGATGACTTTCAATTCAACGTATCAGTTAAAATACTAGAATATGTACTTGGTTGAGCCGTTTACTTCAATCACAATAGGGTTACAGTTATGGGTTGGAGTCAGAAGCAAGGTTCATTAAACACAGAGGCGTAGCGAGGGAGGGAGGGGGGGGGGCGGGGGTGCGGACCGCACCGGGTGACACCATTTAGGGGGGGGGGGTGACACCAAGGCAAAAAATAGCAAAAACATATAGAGAAAAATTTGAGGGGGGGGGGTGCAAATCGAAAATTTGAAAGTTCGTCCCCGGGAAGGGTCGCTACGCCTCTGGGGGGTGACACCATTAAGTGTCGCACCGGGTGACACCCGACCTCGCTACGCCACTGATACGCTATTTAAAAACAGTAGGGATAGTTTTATTGTATTCTTAGAATGAAAATTTTACTAAGAAATTTTATTAATAACATCCAGCAAAGATGCTATTTTGGGAGCGATTCCCCTACCAAGTAGGTCAGACTCGAGTTCACGTGATGACAATTAGTTGTTCTTTGTTGCTTGTTCACCGGGAACTTGTGATCTACTTCAGTGTGCTGGACGCTGTGTGACTTGTTACGAAAAAATTTAACTGCAATAAGTCCATCTTTTGTTGCTAATAAATAAGAATCGGCGACAGTTAGCTACAAATGGGACGACGACGTTAAGAATGCCATGAGATAGGAGTAAGTGGGGTGTGAGAAGGTGTTGTATTTGTATGAACAATAAAATACAATGGGCATAGGGGTCATCCATAAATGACGTCACGCTTTTTTTTGACGATTTTTACCTCCCCCCCTCCCCTCCGTCACACAAAGCCAGACCCCCCCCCCCCCATAAAATGACGTCACACCTCAACCTACAACCCCCCCTCAAAATTGCAGTTGAATTTTTTTTAAACATCGATATTTTTTCCAAAATCTTGTCTAAACTATTACAATTTATTATAACAATTATCTAAAACGCGAAATAACGTCTAAAATTCGTTTTCTAACATTGCTGCTTTATAATGCAAAAATGTGACGTCGCAACATCTGATCTCCCCCCCCCCCCTCCCCCTCATCACTCATCGTCACAAAATTACGGACCCCCCGTCCCCCCTACGAGTGTGACGTCATTTATGGATGACCCCATAGTAAAGAGATATACCGCAAGTCTATATTTTCTAAGCCTGCTATAAGGTCTATATATACTTTATATAGATAGACGGGATTCTATAGTTTGCCTTGCCTCGTCTGGTAGTTTAATTAAAACTTTATTAGATATACCGAAATTATGGGCTACAACACACGAAATTAGCCACACCTGATCATAATTCCCCAACGTTACTTATGTATTGACCTACAGACCTTGCAAAAACTCGGTATTTTTGTTGAAGGCCCGACTACAGATATGGAGGCGAGACTCCGCCTCCAGTCCACTGGATTGGCCCACAGATCATCGGTAGTTGTTTGTGTACCTGGCCGACCTGGATCAATACACCTGAGCCAGCGAATCGGTGAGACGACGAGCGCGGTGAACAACCTGAATGGTCGCTCTTTTACCTGTAGAGTACCGTGGGAATACCAGCAATCTATGGGTATGTCACGAAAGGGCTCGTACGTAGTACAGGTGTTTCATCATTGCACCGCGATCATGTGATTGGATGCATGGCATAGAAAAACACAAGACAGGAAAGTAAATGTAGAGAACCGCAGGGGCAACAAAAGGACGGGACAGAAGTAGGCCGGGCTGTGTTCGCCGTGTTTGTAGCGAGTAAGTCTAAGTGTGTACGTCAAGTGTCGCGGCACGTGTGCTGACATTCACCTCGACCACTTGACACACACATCTAGCAGGAACTAGCTCGATGCTAAACTAGACCACGACCAATGCTTAGCTGCCATTGTTTCTAAAAAAAATGTAAAGGTACAGTTAGCACTGTATTATGTTTCACTCACTAACTTCGTAAGTGGGTGGTCATCGAGGTCTGAAGTTGGTTTAACGAGAAATGTAACATTAGATTTATCTTTACAACGACACGCCGCAGGCCTAGTTAGGTAAAAAATGTACAAGGATGTTTAAAACCGCGTAACACGCACTGTTGTTTGACAAAGATAAGTCTACTCGATATGAAGTGTTCATTAGTTCAACGGGATAAAAAAAATTCGAAAAAAAAAAGTTGCATTAAAAACAAAGAAAGGGTGCAAAGAAAGAAGTTGAGAGACAAAGAAGAATCATTAGTCAGACAAATCCTAGTGGGACATTTTAGGGGGTGGGGTGACAGCACGCCCCCTCGGTGTCATGGCACTGGGACTTTTTTCTTCGAGTGCTGGAATCGGGAGGGTGGGGGAGAGGAGAGAGGGTGAGCTCTCTATGAAAGGAGAAAGCGGGAAATTGGGGAGGGGCGTAGTTGGGGTGTGGGGGTGGGGGAGATTAATTAATATCAATGTGGACATGTGAGTGTACAAGAAACACTGACATAAAGACTGGCGGTGTGTACACATTCTCAGCACACATAGTTATTTGTTGTTCATAAAAAAAGTAAACGATATCTTTATACTAATAAAAAATGCAGTGATGCATACCTTTAAAGCACACGTTTATAAACATACCCTTATTAAGCTCAAGTTTTACAGCTAAATAAAAACCGTTCCGATCAACAAAGCCTCATGCCAAAACGAATCGTATCATCGGTGATTTTGTGCGCTAAAAGACAATGGCAGTTATCATTATAGGTTGTGTTGGGCTCTGTGAGCCAACACGCAGTGGGCCAACACACGCAATAGTCAATGTGAGAAATCGATAAGGGAACGTGTGGCATCTGACCCCTCGAGAGCAAGCATCACAATGCCTGATACGCTCGGTGCCAACAGCAGGCTAGCTAAGATATACACTACAGCACACGGCTCGTGTGTTTCATTCATTCAGTGTTTGACATTTTCTTATAATTATCAATCAATTTATGGCTTAGTTGAGGTTTTGTATACGCGTTTGTATGATACACAAGTCCTTATATAAAAAAACCGGTGTATATTAATTATGACGTTATTTATGTGTGTCACCTCATATTAAAATTAATATGTACTAAAGGTACGTTGGTTCAACACTGGCCCGACCCTAGATGTAGCGGAAGATCTTGTATGTGTAACGTTGTTCCACAGACACACGCACACGACAGACTGTCACACGATGACCCCATAGTTCGGATGTGAGTAAACCTAAAACTGGTGTGCACTCAATGCAAACACATGTGTCACACACACAAAATAACAACTCATACTCCTCACAGGAATCTTAAACCCCAAATCTAACAATTCCCCAAAAAATCTAACTCTAAACTTAAACCATGCTAACGTGATATGGCAAATCAAACATAGGCCAAAAAATTAATATTATATATGTATTAGTACAAGATAAAGAAGAAGCTTTAATTAATCTGCTTGGCCTGTAATAGACTTAAATTCGGCGTGCACGACTGTTAAATAGCAAGACAATTGGGTACAGCACATTACTGAATACAACACACTCGCGTTAATACATCACTCACGAACGTTAACACCTCACTCACACGTGGCTGATACATACACCACGGGCCAGTAAGATTAGGTCGTATATCAAAAGGCCAACATTTACACCACAAACTGGTGTATACCATATCACTAAACAAAGCCTTGACTACATGAAGGTAAGAGAGAAAAAAAATTAAACAATCCCTGGCCCTATCAACAGAAACATGGGTCAAATTAAGATAACTGGATAACTGATGCCAGGGGAAACTGGAACTCAAACAACTAGAGTGGGGGAGGGGGGGGGGGGGGGGTGTAGGATAAACAAAAAGTGCAATAGGTGTGTTTCATTCTAGACTAAAAATCCACTTGCATCTATAAAGTGTTGTATAAAACAAAATGCAAACACTTCACTTTTTTAACGAAAAAAAAGCCTAAACAATTTTTTTAATCATCAAAATGTGTTTTAAACATCTTTTATTTACAAGTTTGGCCAAATATATGCCTTGTTAAAAATGGGGCTATTTAATATTTTATGAATCTAATAATTAGGAGTTTATCTATACATAAGTCAAAACTAATAGATGCATACATGAAAGTTTCTGATTTAAGAAAAAAAAGTTATAAAATCTGTAATTACAAATTGATTTAAATAATAAATAATTTAAACGTTTAATGTTATTAAAAAAATTTCGCTGCCTTTGTTTTAAAGAAAAAACTAGATTCTAAAGCATACGGCTAAAACAAAACTTTAAAAAAAAATATTTAAAAAAAAATGGGATTTTCCCATTGCAATATTCAGCAGGGAGGGGGAAAAAATCAATGTAAACTCGACAAGCCCATACTTTAAAAAAAAATATTATAGTTAACAGTCTACAGTTATGATTTAAAATTATACTGCAATTTTAAAAAGCCATATGCAAACAAGATTTGAACATAATCACCAAACCTAAAATCAGACACAAATGTTTGGTGACAATAACTGAGTACGCTTGCTCTATTCTCTATGTAACGTACAACCTACAGCATAATGTAAAAGCCCACATTTAGATAAATAATGCGAGGCGGTGCCACGACTCACCAAACTGTGGCATTCGCGCGATGCTAGAACCTCATTATGGAATGGCCTATTTCAAGCCATATTTGGCCTCTTTTTTTTATATTTTCTTCCCTCCCATCGACTTACCTTTCTACTCACCTAATCAAACAACCCACAAATATAACAGAATTTAATTAAAAATTGATTGAATATAACTATTTTCATTAACTAACAACACAATACAGCAATACAATCTATAATCTTAAAAAGATCAACCATCAAACCCAACCCGTTATCATTAGACCTGTCAGGCTTGCACGGTGGGCTAGGCAGGTGGTTTCTAGGGAGGTGGGTAATTCATACATCTACTTCGACAAATAAATAACAATCTATCAAGTTAACGAACCATTCTACTCCTATATTTATGAAAGGTATAATAAGAACATCAGTTATTTAAAAATCAGAACTTACCGTTTTTCTTCCGTGGATTCCTCTGTTTTCTTCGACCGCACCTGCCGACCACCTCGGCCATGTTTTCATTTCATTTGAAGTAGTAAGAGAAAGGTCGTAGATGGATGCCGTGTGCGCATGTACGTTGACAGCATCCGCTCTATGACCTATGGCAGAAATGAGTCTAGGCACCGATGTAAACAATAACTACTAAACAGTCACCGGTAAGGCGCTCATAGCGAAGTTATCCTGTTATGATTTGTTCTAACGGGAATTCTCCAGCGGTAACAAACCGTCCTGTCCAATCGTCCCACTTCGAGCACGGACTAAAAAAAATGGAGCGTTTGTAGCCGGTTAGCCTTGCGTGTAGAGGCCGTGACAGCTCAGGTCGCTGCAACCACTTTCTCCTAAAATTAAAGCCACCCATACCGTCCCGCTACGCTATTCTTGTAACCACACATTTGTATTTACCTTACCTCGTTTTGAAATTTGTGCATTTATTTAGGTAAACGATAATTTATAGTTTTAAAAAGTTGAACTTTTAATTTAAATGTATTTTTAAATGTAAACTCATTACCCCCATTTGTAAAATATAAAGATAATAAAATTAAAATAAAAACCGTATTATTCTTACTTTACTTATTTATCTTTATTGTTGATAAGATAATTATCGAGTTTACAACTTAGGCTTATCATATATTTTTCGTTTTTTTTTCAAGAGAACTTTTTTTTTTCTAGTCGTTTAAGAATGCAACAACAGACGTCGGTTAGAACGTGGGAAAGTGTTTATTTCAAGATACTGTAGGGAAAAAAATAAAAGGGGAAAAAACCTGTTACCTCGGCACCTGTGTATTAGTTTATGGGTGTGGGTAAGAAACGAAAACAAAGCAAGAATGTTAGCTGGTGAAAACTGCTCCCCCCTTCCACTTTAAGTACTCACCCCTAGGCACAGCTATACATACAGTTTCTCAACCACCTCCCCTACCCCTCTATTTTCAACACAAAAGTAATATACTCATACAACCCCTCCCTTCCCTTAGTTGAACCAAACTTGTGGTAAAATATCCCAAATTCTGGTACGCTTCTGTGCGCAGGTCGATAAAAGAAAGTTCCAACTCCGCGCCGAGAGTTTGGCCTAATTTCTGTATACATCGTTTACTGTTTCTAGCAAGCCAGTGGTCGAAATGGTAGAGATTTTTAAACGGTCAGACCTAGGCGCCTACGTGTCGATGCACCGGCTCAAGGCAAAGGTGGTGTTACGTTCAGGCGACATGTTGTTTTTCGTGGCCGGGTGGGGCGAGTTGATTTAGGGGGGTGGAAGGTTGGAGTAGGCTGGGCCACAAACAAGGACGTCTGCTACTTACCTTGTTGTTACACACTGAAATGACATGTAGACGCCAGCTGTGTGGCACGGGACGGTGTTGTTGTTATGGGGATAACTTTTTAGTTTTTACCGGAACAATTAGGGATATTTGAAAAATAAATACAGGTTTACTCGATAACAAATGATTCGATTTATAAAGTATATTGATGTAAATAATGTAATAATGTAAACTTATTTTAACTTATCACTAGTATTACATATTTATTTCCGAACTTCGATCTATCATTTATTTATTTTTTAATTTGTAGGTATGTAATATTTGATTTTAGCAACCTAATATCAGGTTATACAATGTGTAGGCATTCATTGAAATCGCTTTGGTTATGGTAGTATACAAACACTGTCCTATAATAATAATAATGAGAAGAACATGATGTTCATTCTTGATCTATATAGATCTTACACATTTCGGTCAAGTGTTGATTCGCATTCTGGATTCGTGAAAGGTACGTTCGTAACACTGAAAACACTTTTCCATAGATACCCATTGTCCTAATTTCATCAATAAGTTTATAGATGCAGAAAATCCATTCCTCGAGTTTTTATATACTGAACCAGCTAACAGATACACCCAAGACTAACAGTTCAAACACACTAAAACCATACATTAAAAAAAAATAAACAACCATGATGCACAAAAACACCAACTTTTTACTATTCCATGCACTCGAGAGGAAAATTCAACCGATCAGTTCGTAACTCGAGCCATTCATTTTCGAATAGTTCGTAACTCGAAACATTCCTAATTCGGAGAAGTTATAATCTCGAGTTCAAACTGATTGTATTTAGAGTTGCTATGTTTCTTTAAAAAAAAAACAGTTCGTTTTTTTTTTTAAAAATAAAAATGTATATTTCCTTTATTTATTATTTTGATAGCTCAGAGCGATGTATGTTCAAATATGCTCTCTTGTAGTTTGGACCTAGATCTAGTACTCTCGACTAGTCCCCAGTGTTTCTTTCCGACATTTTTCTCGGGGGGGGGGGGGGCACTTGAAACTTTCGGGATGTGGGCGGACACTGGTTAAAATATATAATTTTCCATACATTTTATTTTTTTATTTTATGTATCAAAGAGATGTTTAAAAGAAACGAGTGGCCTGTTATATGTTTCGATTCGTGGTTCATATTGAGGGGAGGGGGTGAGATGCCAATATTGCCCGATCTTAAGGTTTCCCTTTGTTGTGTCTGATTTTCCAGGCCCACCCCAATCATTATTGTACTGCCCACCCCAATCATGCATGCATTGCCCACCCTAACTTTGCATGTACTTCCCACCCTAACCTTGCATGTATTGCCCACCTTAACCATGCATGTACTTCCCTACCTAACCTTGCATGTACTTCCCACCCTAACCTTGCATGTACTTCCCACCCTAACCTTGCATGTACTTCCCACCCTAACCATGCATGTACTTCCCACCCTAATCTTGCATGTATTGCCCACCTTAACCATGCATGTACTTCCCACCCTAGCCTTGCATGTACTTCCCTACCTAACCTTGTATGTACTGCCCATCCTAACCTTGCATGTACTTCCCACCCTAACCATGCATGTACTTCCCACCCTAATCATGCATGTTCTTCCCACCCTAACCTTGCATGTACTTCCCACCCTAACCTTGCATGTACTTCCCACCCTAACCTTGCATATACTTCCCACCCTAACCTTGCATGTACTTCCCACCCTAACCATGCATGTACTTCCCACCCTAACCATGCATGTACTTCCCACCCTAACCGTGCATGTACTTCCCACCCTAATCTTGCATGTATTGCCCACCTTAACCATGCATGTACTTCCCACCCCAATCATGCATGTACTACCCACCCCAATCATGCTTGTACTTCACACCCCAATCATGCATGTACCACCCCACCCCCAATCATGATTGTCCCTGCCCACCCCAATCTTGCATGTACTGCCCACCCCAAATCATGAATGTACTTCCCACCCTAACCTTGCATGTACTGCCCACCCTAACCTTGCATGTACTTCCCACCCTAACCTTGCATGTACTTCCCACCCTAACCTTGCATGTATTGCCCACCTTAACCATGCATGTACTTCCCTACCTAACCTTGCATGTACTTCCCTACCTAACCTTGCATGTACTTCCCACCCTAACCATGCATGTACTGCCCACCATAACCTTGCATGTACTTCCCACCCTAACCTTGCATGTACTTCCCACCCTAATCTTGCATGTATTGCCCACCTTAACCATGCATGTACTTCCCACCCCAATCATGCATGTACTACCCACCCCAATCATGCTTGTACTTCACACCCCAATCATGCATGTACCACCCACCCCCAATCATGATTGTCCTGCCCACCCCAATCTTGCATGTACTGCCCACCCCAAATCATGAATGTACTTCCCACCCTAACCTTGCATGTACTGCCCACCCTAACCTTGCATGTACTTCCCACCCTAACCTTGCATGTACTTCCCACCCTAACCTTGCATGTACTTCCCACCCTAACCTTGCATATACTTCCCACCCTAACCTTGCATGTACTTCCCACCCTAACCATGCATGTACTTCCCACCCTAACCATGCATGTACTTCCCACCCTAACCGTGCATGTACTTCCCACCCTAATCTTGCATGTATTGCCCACCTTAACCATGCTTGTACTTCCCACCCCAATCATGCATGTACTACCCACCCCAATCATGCTTGTACTTCACACCCCAATCATGCATGTACCACCCACCCCCAATCATGATTGTCCTGCCCACCCCCAATCTTGCATGTACTGCCCACCCCAAATCATGAATGTACTTCCCACCCTAACCTTGCATGTACTGCCCACCCTAACCTTGCATGTACTTCCCACCCTAACCTTGCATGTACTTCCCACCCTAACCTTGCATGTATTGCCCACCTTAACCATGCATGTACTTCCCTACCTAACCTTGCATGTACTTCCCTACCTAACCTTGCATGTACTTCCCACCCTAACCATGCATGTACTGCCCACCATAACCTTGCATGTACTTCCCACCCTAACCTTGCATGTACTTCCCACCCTAATCTTGCATGTATTGCCCACCTTAACCATGCAACTTCCCACCCCAATAATGCATGTACTGCCCACCACAATCATGCTTGTACTTCACACCCCAATCATGCATGTACCACCCACCCCCAATCATGATTGTCCTGCCCACCCCAATCTTGCATGTACTGCCCACCCCAAATCATGAATGTACTTCCCTACCTAACCTTGCATGTACTGCCCACCTTAACCATGCATGTACTTCCCACCCTAACCTTGCATGTACTTCCCACCCTAACCATGCATGTACTTCCCACCTTAACCATGCACTTCCCACCCTAACCATGCATGTACTTCCCACCTTAACCTTGCATGTACTGCACACATCTGACGTGGAGGTAATTGCTAGACACAACGTCTACACCTGAATTCTGCTCTAGGTCATGTCTGAGTGTAGCCGCCTTTCAATCCACGGTCTACTTCGTGTTAAATCTGGCAGTAAATAAACAACTTCTACCCTGTTTTCAGCGGCATAGCCACATATTTCACCTCACCCCCGGGCCAACTCCCTTTTTTTTCGCCGCGCCTATTTATGTACGTTATGGGGGGGGGGGGGGGGGGGGTAATGATTTTCCTGGCTACGCCACTGACATTTTAAGTCAGCCTTCATCATTGACGATAATCGACTCTGTTGTTTGTCGTGGATAGATGGTCTGTAGAATTGTTAATCTAAGGGTGATGGGTTTATTAAAGGATAACGGAGTGTTTTTTGATTTCAGTTGACTAGAGCTCAGTCAGCTAATATAGGTAACTGGAATGGGTTGGACGGAGGGTCAATGAAACAGGGCGTGGCGCTGGCCACGTCTTCTGTGATGTGATGCTATTCTGAGTTTTATTCTATTCTACCTGAATCCACCCTCATCAACAATATTCTTAATTAAGTAATTAAGATTGATATGATACGATTCTGAATTTACTCCATTCTACTTGAATTTACCTTCATCTACAATATTTTAAACTAATGTAGAGTGCTACACTGTACAGTATTTTACTTCATTGACTGCTTCCTATGACACTTTATACATTCACCAAGCTTTCTAAAGTTTTTCATTTACATAATTATTGGTTAAAAAAAAACCCACGGAAACAGTTTTTTTTTTTTTTTTGGCTCCCATAATCGCAAGTGTAATACCATAATGAAGTACTTATCTATAATCTACACATACCATTTAACCAAAGCTTACTACCGCATGATGTGCAGATTATTTCAGGCATCTCTTGAGAGGGGGTAATATATTTTATTTTAGAATAATAATTACTGGCACACAAATAATTAGTGAATGAAAGTCATAACTTTTTTTATTTTTACTTGATCACTTAAATATTTTAATTGTGAATAAAAAAA